>NW_023994473.1:237500-326147 GCF_015586225.1 Lucilia sericata
CTATAGTCTAGTCTATAGTCTAGTCTATAGTATAGTCTATAGTCTAGTCTATAGTCTAGTCTATAGTCTAGTCTACAGTCTAGTCTATAGTCTAGTCTGTAGCTTAGTCTATAGTCTAGTCTATATATAGACCGCATGAGAAAATACCTACTCTTGTAGGTATTTTCTCATGCGGGAAAACCAAAATGATTGTCTAACCCTCTCTAGGGTTTTATCGAGACCATAATGTCCGACGTCATCATGTGAATGTTTGGCTATACGCCAGCGAACAGCTTTGGGAACAACAAACGGGAGTTCGTCATTTGTTTTGCGATAAAGACGATTATTCTGTAAAACAAAATCGGTCTTCATTTGTCTGTGTTCGTCGGATTTTATATTGCCACGTTGAACGCCTATTATATGGTTTGGCTTTTCATCCTTTAACATAGCATAGTATGTAACGAATCTTCACTAGCAACATTCACGTTCATAACAAAACCGGCTGGCTCTGGTTCTACTGCGGGTAAATCTGGTGATTTGCTTAAAGCATCGACATGGGTCATTCTGTAACCTTCACGGTGTATAAATTCACAATCGAATTCTAATATTATTGAACCATCGAGATACCTTCGGCTGGAGTTCTTTGTTCGATTTCACTCTTTTGATTGCCGCACAGTCAGTCACCACGCGAAACAGTTTGCCCAGCAAGTAAATGCGAAAACGTTATATGGTTTCCACCACGGCCAATACCACTAATTCGGTTTCGGAGCAATGTCGGCTTAAATAAACATCGCAGAAGCATTTACCATTTTCACTTGATTGAAGAAGAACTCCTGCTAGACCTAAACTGCTAGCATCCGTATGGACCTCATGCTTGGCCTTTATATCGTATTAGAATCTTTAAATTGCCAGTACGGGTTTTCCACAATGTACTTCCACCAATTTGTTAAACGCTTGTTGTTGAGGCTCATCCCATAGAAAAGTGGTTTCGAGATCTCCGAATAGTTCTCAACAAATTTCCTGAAGAATCCTGTTAACCCCAGAAATCGGCGACCTCGGTAATGTTTGTTGGTCTTTTAAAGTTCTTAATGGCACTTACTTTCCCCAAATGTAATACGGTTATACTCATAATGACCATCAGTGGTCACGAACGCTGTATATTAGCGCGATACCTCTTCTATTTCAATTTGATGGTAGCCCATCCGCAGGTCGAGGGTTGTGTAATAACGATTTCCAGTGAGTTGGGCGAAATGTTCTTCGATTACCGGAATAGGGTGAGGTATATTAACAGTAACTTTATTCAGTTGTCGGTAGTCAATACATAACCGTTGCTCTCCATTCTTCTCCTCTGGCACTACACCAGATGCATAGGGTGAATCGGATTTTCATATAATTTCGTTACCAAGAAGTTGCTTCACCATGGCAGATACAATGGGACGTTTTGCAAATGGAATTCTTTACGGTTTCGTGCATATCGGTTCGGTTTTATTTACCTCAATGTTCATTTTCACCAAATTGCATTTTCTCAATTCATCGATATTCTGCGAAAAACAGGTTCTATTACCGTCAAGTATTATCTGAAGTCGTTCACCTTCATCAGCCGTAAAATTTTCCGGAAAATCAATTTTTTTATGTTCTGCACCCGACACTCATCCACCTTGATAGTCTTCAACTATAAAAATTCGTATTCTGTAATAGTGTCAACAATCAATACGAGTGCGATCACTTTACCAACACAAATATATTCACCACCTGCAAACCCTTTCAATATAATTTTGCATTCAGCCGTTTTACCAATTTTATCTGAGAACGACTTTCTCATCAAACTGCGTTCGCTGCCTGAATCAATAAACGAGTCAACAGGATTTATTTTGACGGCTTTACAAAGCTATACCGACTTTGAAGTTATATCATCAATTTTGTTTACATCTGCGGTTTGTCTTTTCGCCAATTTACATTCAGCTGTTTTATAAGAATTGCGATTACAATTTTCACAACGATCCTTCTTCTGCGACATTTTACCAAATAATGTCCATAGGCGTGGCAATTGTAGCATTTTATCTTACTCATCGGATTGATGATCTCGTTTTTGTCAGATGTTGTACTAGATGATACGGCATTGTCCTTCCTTTTGGGTTTGTGTGCAATAACTGGTTGTGTTCTTATATCGTTGTTGCTACAATTAATATCACCCAGGAGCTGGTTGCATGTATTCGTATTCGTTGGAAATTTTCCTTTTCAAACCGTGGTCGTTATTTCCATTAACAATATGTCGAATATTTGCCCTTTCGGGTAGACGACCCTTTTTACCAAAAGCTAACATTTTATAGAAATACTCCTGTAGAGTTTCTTGTGGACTACGTACCATTGCAATCTATGTACGAATTCGAACCAAATAATTTTTTAATGAATAAAATATATTCATATATTTTGTACATCAGCCATACTTTTTATATTTAGCGTTTCACAAGTATAATCTATATTATCATCATTAATTTAAATAAGTAATATGTTTAGTGTATTCTTTCCTTAACTAAAAAATCTGTTGGAAAAGAATAATACCAACATTTTAGAAAAATATTTTTTTTAAATTTATGAAAAATATTTTAACTCCAATTCACGGCACTTTGCTTGAGATTGCTTCACAGTAAATGTGCGTAAGTTTTCCATCGCGTCTTCTCGGAATTCCGATCATCTCCTTTTGGAATTCAGATCCCACTACTGAATAAATGTCAACTGATTGATTGACTGATTTAAATAATTTTCCGATGTACGTTCATTCAATTAAAACAAAACATTCTTTATTTTACAAAACTTAAAATAATTATTTTAATACATTAAAAATACTCTTAGTTCAACTAGTGTTGTTAAATCGCAGACGACAAGATTTTGCATGCCTCGCTCAATACTCTAGCTGTTATATTTAAAAATTCAAAAACACAAAATTAACAGAATTGTATATATGTATCGTATTTGTCAGGGTTGTCTATTAGCGTAGTGGTTTCTGGGTTGACAACAGATACTGGTAATTAGAGTGAAATAAAATTTACAATTACGAAGGAACTTAAAAATTTCATAATTTTCAACAAAAATGTTGAAACTGAAATTACAAAATCTCATATTCAATTATTAGATATATTTTACGTTATTCTATTGTTATAACCAAGTATTATATTATTACATAAAAAAGGAATTGAAACCATTAAACTCTTTTGCAAATCATTTAGATACTTTTTTAAATTAATAGTTATTTTAATTATTAATAATAATGAATGAATAATACCTCATTAAATCGGTAAAGTTGTCTTAAACTACTGTCTCATAATTTTTTACTTTAAATAATTAGGTGTTATTATGTAATTCAATTCGAAAATAAAATTTTCGAAGTTGTATGTCGAATACATTGTATTTCGAAAGTTGTTCCTTACTAAACGAAATACGAAATAACCGCCTTATTTCCTAAATAATTTAAATTAAGCTTATAGTTCATTATGTTTTCTTTTATTTTCAGCAAAAGTACCTGCGCGATTAGTTTTATATTTTTTATCATGGTCAGGATTCCTCGTATCGTTTATGATGCGAAACGATATGAATTTTGCACTTGTTGCTATGACAACGCCAACTACTAATTCATCAAGTCAAACGAATGAAACTATGACATCTCACAACACCTCAGCTAATGGTAATGAAACGTGCCATTTTTCAAGTACTAAACTATGCAGTTATTATGATTGGTCATCTCCTATTCAATCCATAATACTGAGCTCGTTTTTTTGGTGTTATGTGTTATCGCAGGTAGCTGGAGGAATTGCAACGCAGTACTTCGGTACGAAACGTGTTTTTGGTTGGTCTCAATTTGCCACTGCATTGTGTAGTTTATGTATGCCAATATGTGCCGATTGGCACTACATGCTAGTAATTGCTTTACGGTCTATACAGGGCTTTGCATCAGGTCTTACCTGGCCGGCTATGTATGCGGTCGTCGGTTACTGGATACCGCTGGTTGAACGATCACGATTTATGTCGAGTTTCCAGGGCTTTAGTATTGGTATTGGGGTGACATATGCATTGTGTGGATTTATTATAGAAAAGTTCGGCTGGCCGTATGTATTTTATACCACGGGAACTCTCGGCATGATATGGTGCCTCTGTTGGTATCTTTTAGCATATAATACTCCCCAAGAACATCCCAGAATATCGGAGAAAGAACTAGGATATATTGAAGATAACATTAGCAGTGAAGTAAAAGAGGCACTTGGGATGAAGGTCCCCTGGAAATCAATATTTACCTCAATGCCAGTTTGGTCGATTGGCATAACTACTTTTGGCCGTATATGGATCCATTATGTTTTTATTATATATGGACCAAAATTTATGCAAAATATTCTAAAGTTTCCGTACAAAGAAAATGGCTTTCTTTCAGGTATGCCATTCATATGTTCCTATATAGCGTCAGTGTTTTTCTGTTCCGTAGCTGATAAGGTGGTGCTAAAAAACTGGATGTCGTTAACAAATGTACGAAAACTTTTTACTGCTCTATCACAAATTATTCCCGGTTTGCTGATATTTGCTATAGGTTATATAGAAGACATTGTTGCTCTTTTAGTCGTTTGGTTTATAGCTGTTACATTTATTACTGCCTCCTATGCGGGAGCCATGGCCAGCATTGTGGATATAGCACCGAATTTAGCTGGTCCGGTTTTGGCTTTTTGTCAAACTATACATATGTCAGCATCATTTTTATCACCACTTATAAATGGCATCATTTTAGAGGATGGGGTTAGTATATACATAAACATATACCTATACTTAATATATATACTTACCCCCTTATTCACAAACAACATTTTTATTTTATAAACAGTTTATAAATTAGATTTTGTATGGAAATTTGGTTTTATAAAATAAAAATGTTGTTTGTGAATAAGGGGGTTAGACTACAATATAATTAATATTTTTATGTCTTATATTTTCTTTATTTGTTATTTAAAAGGTAATTATAAACCAATGGCGCATAGTTTTTGGATTATCATCGGTTATAACAATTGCAACTTATTTTATTTTCCAAATTTATGGTACAGCTGATATACAAAAGTGGAACAATTCATCTAGTACGTCAACAAGCAATGATGATGGTGATAATTCGATTGACGAAGAACAAAATCATATGCTTAAAAAACCAAATGATGACAAAACCATTCCAAAAACGTATTAGTATTTATTATTTAATTACTAATTTTTTATTGTTATTATTAATTTGTTATGGGTAATTTTTGTGTAAAAGGTAAACGGATTTTATTTGAGTAAAACATGTATTAAAAATAGGGTTATATACATATATAATTAGAGCAAAAAGTCGTCATTTTCGTTTTATAAAAAGTTGATTATCGTTTGTTTTTTGTTAATTTTAAAAACACTTATTAAAATGTCGGTTTTTTATTTTTTTCCAGAAGTCGATATTTGATTTTTTACTACAAGGAAGTCGATTTTAATTTGTATCTCGATTTTTGTTTTCAAAAAAATTAAACCGATTACCATAACCATTTCTGTTTGCATGCAATGTTTAAAAAATATTTTGTGAACGTAATATTAAAGAGAAATATTTCTGGAGTTTATATATGATGACTTTTTGAAGTTTTGAACCTAGTGAAAAGCAAACACCGAAATTTCCAAGTATATATGTATGGTTGATTCCTAAATTATACATTAGAGGTAAAAAACAAGAATTTTACAATTATTTAAACCAAAGAACCATTCATTTAGCTAATGCAATCCGCTTCATAATATAATCAAATGAAATTTGTGCTGGTAATATTGAATTGTTCTTTTCCTCATTATTTGTGGAAATAATGATTATTTTTAATTCCTATAAATCTAAACCTTTAAAAATATATGCTACTGGGCTCACCATTTTATATTATTACTATTAAAAAATAATAAGTGAGGTTTTGCTTGTAACAAAAATTATTAAAAAAAAAACCTTTTTTTGGAAAATAAACTTTAGAGCCGTTGCGCTACCACTGTCCGTATCAACACAATATTTGCAATATGCAATTTAACAACTCAAAAAACATATAAAAATATTTTGGCATGTAGCCAAATATTGCTTAGAAATTAGATATGTAGTTATTTTATGCGGTACTTTAATCCGTTCTTTCGCATTTTTGCAGTTTTATTACACACTTTTTGTTTTTTATGCATTAATAATTTCAATTATATACATATATTACTTATTTAGCTACATATGTATATTATCATAAATACATTTTTATAACTTTATTTTTTCTAAAGAACATCACAAATTCTACTTTCACAATTGGATGAAATTGAATTTTACTTTCACAATTTTCAAGAAAGGATGGTCGTTAATGTACAACACCAAGTACATAATTTTTTTTTTTTACAGACAATGTGTAATTATATCTATTTCGAATATATTTTTTGAAAACAAAAATATATACATAATTTGAATTGATGACGGAAACGCATATCGTAATAAAATTTGGAATTGATATAGAATAAATTCCATTGAATGTTTTGAAATTTGAGTAATTGCAAAACTTAATAAATATCAAGTGAATACTCACTTTTTGTAGACGAAAGTAATAGTAAATTTAATAGCTTAATTGATTAGTAAACACCACAAAGAGTGAAAATATTTTTACAAAACGATGCAATAATATAATATTATTTTTTGTAACCATATCTACAATTTACAAATCCGGTTGCTATTTACACATTAAGTACTCTTACATTTGTTCGTATGTATATTTATCTTTTTATGATGTTCAACAGACACAAGGGCATTCAAACTATTAAAAAATCGGAAGTGTTTCGATTAATCGAAACTACCTCATTTATAGCAAAATTATAAAATTCAAGTTCTACATATAAAATTTAAACAAATTTAAATAATAAAATTACGTTCACTAGAATTACGATTTATTTCATATTATTTTTAATGCCAAAATGTTTCTGCTTTCCTTTTAATAAGGATTTTATATAAGAACCAAGAACTATCACATAAGGGTATAAACTTTATTTGTTATATAAAAATTAGTGAAATTTATTTATAACACTCAATGCAATGAAATAACCCGATATCTAATAACCTCGAATAATTATTTGCTAAATAAAACGATTAAAACAAAAACCGAATACTTACATTAAACACTGACTTAATATTTAGTTATGCAACAAGTTTGGATACTGTTTGCTCCATGAATAAATATGATGTGTTTTTTGCATTCTATTTCATATTTTGAAATTTTCCAAGCTAATTTATATTTATATGTGTATGTACAATTTAAAAAATATAATTCTGTTTATATGAGTATTATGGTTTAAAAATTATTGTTTTAACAAAGCATAAAAATTATTAAAGGTATCCATCATTGCTCCACGTGTCGCAATAATCACACCTGCACTCCATAGAATCGCCACAATAAAAAACCAAATTACGAAAAACTTCAACAAGTTTTTCTGTAAAGAAAACCACTGTCAAAAATAATACGTACTTATTACTTATAAGCAATATATTATTCTATTTCAATAGTAAACAAAACTGAATCTTAAAAAAAAACGAAGAATATATTTTTTGTAATTTCTAGCATTTAAAAGAAATTACTCTGGACAAGCACAAATACTAATAACTACAAAATACGTTCAAAATTTGTATACTGCTATAATTATTTTACTATAAGCCTGGCATGATTCAAAATTAAAACTAATGTTTTAACTTAAATTTGATAAATAATATAATAATAAATTAGTTTATTAGATTATTAGACGAAAAACATTAACCTCTACTATTTAAATCTGGTTACATTTTTCAAATACCATAATTTGTTTAAATATTACGTAATAAATAGTAAAATGTCAAAAATTGTCAAAGCCGTTTTGCACGAAACAGTGTATTTTGATATATGGCAGTCTTGTAGTAAATTAGCGATATGTATTTATAATAACAATTAATGTATGACTATTTTTAAAGATTTTCTATTGCGAATTATTACTTTATTTTTGGAATAACTTTTTTAATTTATAACCTATGTATGTATATGTTCATACAAATATGTATGTATATACGTATATAAATAACAAGTCAAAGTATGTGTTATAACCAGGGACCGAAAATAATAATTATTTTTGAATTTTTAAATAAAAAAAGCAACCACAAGAAAATATCGGAAAACAACATCAAGTATACCATTTTGATCATCGTGGACTTTTTTAAATTTTTGATTTTTATTTTTTTGAGCAAAAATAAAGGTTATTTTTTTACTTTTATTTTTTCGAGCAGAAATAAAAGTTATTTTTTGACTTTTATTTTTTGAGCAGAAATAAAAGTTATTTTTTTACTTTTATTTTTTCGAGCAGAAATAAAAGTTATTTTTTTGAGCAGAAAAAAAGTTTTTGCTTTAGAATCGTTTATTTTCCAATAATCAAAAAATAACTGCTGCTCAAAAAAATAAAAGTCAAGAAATAACTTTTACTTCTGCTCGAAAAAATCAAAATCAAAAAATAACTTTTATTTTTGCTCAAGATAATAAAAATCAAAAAATAACTTTTATTTATGATCGAAGAAATAAAAATCAAAAAATAACTTTTATTTCTGCCCGAAAAAATAAAAGTCAAAAAATAACTTTTATTTCCGCTCAAAAAATAAAGTAAAAAAATAACACTGTTATGAGTTTCATCATAACAGTTACGGTCCCTGGTTATAACTCTAAAGGGAATTTTTGGATGTGTCCCAATATATCGTCACCTGAAACGCAAACGGCCCTAACTAACCAAAAAATCAAAATCGATTTTATGGTTGATTATAATGTATGGCATCAAAACAAATGTCCACACCAATAATTGGGATCCTCCGACCATAATTATCGATTTTATTGACAAAAAACAAAAGGCCCTATCTACAAAAACATTTAAAAATTAAAGGTAAAAAGTCCAATTTATCCATTTTATATACTCCATATATACGTCATCATAACAAATGATAGGTTTTACTATTAAACAATTTGTTTATTTACTACAAATACAGTGGCCGACAAAATTCTAAGTATGCGTTTTAGGTGACGATATGTATAATAAGCTATCGCGAATGTTAGTAATTTAAATTTTAGTTTATTATAAGATGCCGTTTTTCAAAATATTTATCCTGAAGTCAATATTTTGATATCATATGAAAGGCCTGAGAAATTTTGTGCTTAGTAGTGCAAACATATTGAAAATTTTAAAATGGTTCAGAAAAATTTTTCATTTTTAAAATTTTTATTTAGATTTTTTAAAATAATTAACTGAAATAAATATAACGTCATTAAATATTTTTTTTTTCGAAATTCAATCTAGACTAGGTTTTATTTGAATTTTTCGAAACCAACGTACATTCCATAACATGGCTTAATAATGAAAATAACAACATTAAAATTGTTTTTTTCAAAGAAAGTGTTATATGTATCAATGAAAATCTAATGAAGCGTATATTGAATTGCATATCATGTAAGTAAGGGAGAAAATGAGTTTTGTAAAATTAAAATAAAATACAAACTAACCAGCATTTTGGAAAACAGAAAAAAACATTTCGACGAAATTATATGAGATAATATGTTTAAATGTAAATTATTTACAATTTACAATTCTATGTAACAAATTAAAAAAACAAAAATGTTTCGGAAAATTTAAAAATTTGTTAATACTTTTGTATCGAACATAAATATTTTATACGCCTTAAAAGCGCCTTTGAAAACCTTTCATATGATACTAAACTTTATTATATTTCTTTACAACATAAAAAATAATTAAAACCTCAAAAAATTACCTAGCTCAACAAATATTGACCTCTGGACAAAAATTTTGAGAAATGCCATTATAAAATAAACTAAATTTCCATTTTCGTCGGAAACATCAGAAATTTTAATTTGGGGCCAAACTAAGGAATGATAAAATCAATATACCCCATATTTTTATGGTGAATATTAAAACAGTAAACATTTTACTCTTAAAAGTTCAAGTTATAGTATTTTTACGAAATACTAAGATGTAACAAAGATTAATTGCTGTTTTTGCAGTTAATTTTATCATACAAATTCATGCAAAAAATGTTCATAATTCCAGTCTAATAGGCTACAAAAAAGTTATTCGATCCAGACCTCTAGTACACATGTTGAGGAGGGTGGTGTTGTTATTGGCAATCAGGGCTATTAATTTAATTGTTTTCTATTATTTAAGTTTCTATTTACTTAATTTCAATAATGAAATGTTTTTGTTTACTTAATTTATACAATTTATATTATAAGTGATAATTTTAATAACGGATTTGTATTTAATTTAAAATTTATATTAATAAAAATTTGTATGTTTCATTTTGAAAATAAATCAAAGTGCCAACATTGTAGCACAAAATAATTATTGTCATGTTTTTTAATTATAAAATACATATTTTAGATACTTCTAGCAATTAATCCGCTGTAAGTAAAAACAAGAGTACATAATCGAGGAAAATAAGCGTTTTGTTGGAATTTTATATATTTAGCTAAATGAAAATTGACACATAACTTCTCCTTACCATTATTAATAAAATATTAAATTGACTGCTCTAAACGAGAGATCATAAAAACCAGTTTGTTTGCGTCGCACAGTGGACAATATGGTGGACAAAAATCTATAACTTTGATTGGAATTCTTAAACCTGTTTTTTTTTTTTTTTTTTTGGTAGGTCAATTATTGCCATACAACTTAAAAATCGACCTATTAGAAACAAGTGAGAGTGTTATATTCGGCTGTGCCGAATCCCATATTCCAACGATGGCCAAATATGCCCCTGCGGGCATTTTGTTATTCTCATTTATACACACACAATATGAATTTCTCAGCAACAAAACAAACTAAACACAAATAAATTTAGTTTAGTAGATCTCTTTATAAAATTATACACAGATAATATTTTCAAAAGCCGTTACATATAAATGTTTATATGAATACTTTTGATAGATATATTAGACAAAGAATTATATATAATTATACTAGCTGCGTGTACCCGGCGCACAGAGGTATAGGAAAAAAAAGAGGGAAATAATTCGGTAACTTCTAAACGGTTAATCCGGTTTTGATGAAATTTGGTATGCACAAAGAGGAGGTGTTGTCGAGTTTAGGTTTTGAATTTGGACCTCATAGGCCAACCAGGGGCCCGGCGGGGGGTCCTCAAATTAGGACACCTCGGCTATGTTAAATTTTTAAAACGATCCTATTTCTTCATTTGAGTTCCGATTTAAAAAAAAATTTCGTATATAGAATCTCCTCATCGAGCACTATAAAAAATGTCGTAGCAGTAAATTATTTCTTATAGTTTAGGAGATATTCGCATTTGAAAATTAAAATTTTAAAATTTTTACCGTCCTTACTTTAGTTTTTTGATAATAGCGGGTCCAAATATTCCCGATTTTCGCCATTTTTTTTTTATTTGCTTAACAACAAGTTTATATATCAAGCAGTGAAAGGGTGATGTAAAAATCATGACTGAGTTCAAAGTTATAGGCATTTTAATTTAAAAAATTAAAAAAGGCGATTTTTTGTAATTTTTTTGGGAAAAAAGTATCTTTTTCTTTTTAAGTTATCTAAAAAGTTTCTAAGAAGATGTATATAGAATTTATACTTTTTGGAAAGCTGACTTTACATACAATACGATAAATGAAACAAAACCTAAAAATTTTTGATACCGAGGGGACCAGGTCCATCCAAAAAACCCTATTTTTTATGGAAAATTAAATTTTGAGCAAAAATTCTCAAATCGCATAGTCGATATCAAATTATAGTGACCTGTTTTATATGACCCAATATGTTCTTAATCATTTTGTAACGGGTTTCGATAACCCCGCCCCTGGTATGGATATAATAGGCAAAAAACCAAAAAATCACATTTTTGGGATTTTTTAAAACTTTTTTGGGAATTCCGGGATTTCTAATAAGAAAATTCGAAATTTTTATTTAATTTTGGATTTTGAGTAAAAAAATCTACCTAACTGTAAAATTTCATCAAAAAATATTCATAAATAAAATTTTTATTGCAATTTGAAAAATTTGTATCTTCGCAAAAACTGAATAAAAAACATTTTTTAATTTTTTTAAAAAAAGTATTCCGCGAATTTTTTAATTTTCAAAAATTATATACAGTTTTGAAAAATAGACAAAATTACCTTTCCATTGATATATAACATGCCTACCTAATGTTTTTTAAGTGACAAATTAATTAGGGAAAACTCAACATCTTTTAGAAAATTTACTTAGCACTATTATTTTCATCCATAAGGTTAACTCTTAAATTTGTTACATATATGGATGACAATAATAGTGCTAGGTAAATTTTCTAAAAGATGTTGAGTTTTCCCTAATTAATTTGTCACTTAAAAAAATCCCAAAAATGGGATTTCTTGGTTTTTTGCCTATTATATCCATACCAGGGGCGGGGTTATCGAAACCCGTTACAAAATGATTAAGAACATATTGGGTCATATAAAACAGGTCACTATAATTTGATATCAACTATGCGATTTGAGAATTTTTGCTCAAAATTTAATTTTCCATAAAAAATAGGGTTTTTTTTGGATGGACCTGGTCCCCTCGGTATCAAAAATTTTTAGGTTTTGTTTCATTTATCGTATTTTATGTAAAGTCAGCTTTCAAAAAGTATAAATTCTATATACATCTTCTTAGAAACTTTTTAGATAACTTAAAAAGAAAAAGATACTTTTTTCCCAAAAAAATTACAAAAAATCGCCTTTTTTTATTTTTTTATATTAAAATGCCTATAACTTTGGACTCAGTCATGATTTTTACATCATCCTTTCACTGCTTGATATATAAACTTGTTGTTAAGCGAATTTGGACCCGCTATTATCAAAAAACTAAAGTAAGGACGGTAAAAATGTTAAAATTTTAATTTTCAAATGCGAATATCTCCTAAACTATAAGAGATAATTTACTGCTACGTGCATTTTTTATAGTGCTCGATGAGGAGATTCTATATACGACATTTTTTTTTAAATCGGAACTCAAATGAAGAAATAGGATCGTTTTAAAAATTTAACATAGCCGAGGTATCCTAATTTGAGGACCCCCCGCCGGGCCTATAAGGTCCAAATTCAAAACCTAAACTCGACAATACCTCCTCTTTGTGCATACCAAATTTCATCAAAATCGGATTTACCGTTTAGAAGTTACCGAATTATTTCCCTCTTTTTTTTCCTATACCACTGTGCGGCGTTGCCCGGATTTCTTCAAAAAGTAAAGAGAATATTTTTCTATCTGTAATGACTTTTTTTGAAATAGCTATCAAAATTTATCTTATAACGATAAAATAGTTATTTTATTTTTCTGCCTTTTTAATCCTTAAAGTCAGTTTCTGGACCAAAAAGTCCCTTAAAAGTTTAGAAATTGAAAATGAGCTTAAATTAGGAAATGTTGACTAATTTGTAGAAAAATTTAAAAAACTTTTTTTGAGAAATTATACTGAAATCAGCATTTTCAATCACTGGTAGGGAAATAAGGACACTTTCAAAAGATTTGTTTTATTTTTTCAATGTGCAGTACATTTAAAGAACTGTTTAGTTTAAATTACGTCACATCGTACTTTGAATTGTAGTGCTCCTGGTGTAAAGAGGCAAAAGTCTTCGGGGCATTTTATTAATTTCAGAAATACGTACCAGATACCGTATAAAATTTCAAATTTCTTTAAAATACAAAAAAGTTACCAGATAATTTTACTAATTAAAATATCCATCCATCTTCCTCTAATTAAAAAATTTCGGAATATGTTATTGGTAAATGGAAAATGTGTGCTGGAATTATTCAAAATCATTATTTAATTTAAAAAGCTTGGAATAAATACGGTGCTACATACGTGCAGAATTTTTGGTGGATAATTTTCTAAAAGTATTAAAAGATATTGAAAGATGAATTCATCCATATTTTGTATGAACAATGCTTTATATGCATCGTTTCAGAGGTATACCTATATAAGATTTACAAAAGTGCTGTCTTTCAGGACACTCTAATGAGTAGTCAAATACATATCATGGTTTTTTAGATTTGAGCTGCACTTAAAAAAATGGCAACCGAATTTATATCAAGATAATTTTTGATGGTTTTTTTAACTTATTGCAGATTTTTATTGTTATCTCGATTTAACAATAAATTAAAATTTTATATTTTTGTATGAAATTCTGAGTCGATTTAGCTATGTCCGTCTGTCCGTCTGTCCGTCCGTACAATAAATTAAAATTTTATATTTTTGTGTGAAATTCGGAGTCGATTTAGCTATGTCCGTCCGTCCGTCTGTCTGTCTGTGTAAAACACGCTCACGTTAAAACGAAGCATCAAAAATTCATTATCCGGTCCAGTTTGGTATTAAAAATCAGTAAAACCGGTTCACAACGTAAAAAGTTATGATTAAAAATTTCAGACTACCTCGAAAAAAATAAAGTTTTTTCCCCAGTTCTTAAGTAGTTTTCTCAAATTTCATAGAGATCGGGACTCATTTGACCCTAGCTCCCATACAAAGTCCCCTTCAGAAAATTACTTGAATGTCCAAAATTAACTTAAACTTAACACAAATATCGCGATGAAATTTAGCACAATAAAATATTATGTAAATATAAATATATTCACAAAATTTTATCGTGCTTGGTCCATATTTGCCCCTAGTTCCCATATAAAGCCTCTTTCAGAAAATTAGTTTTTCATCTATAAATTGCTTAAATGTATCGGAACAATTACTTGAATGTCCAAAATTAACTTATAAATTCAGCACAATAAAATATGTACATATAAATATATTCACAAAATTTTATCAGTCTTCGTCCATATTTGCGCCTAGCCCCCATATAAAGCCTCTTTCAGAAAATTAGTTTTTCATCCATAAATTGCTTAAATGTATCGGAACAAGGTAATAGAAGATAAATGTTTTATTATGAAAAATAAATCACATTTAATATCCATAAATTGCTTAAATGTATCAGAACAAGGTAATAGAATATAAATTCTTTATTATGAAAAATAAATCACATTTAATATTCATAACTGCTGTAGGTCGGTCACGCCCGACTATACTTTCTTATTTGTTAAAACATATAATTTGTCTGGGATTTATTTTCATAAACTTCATGCGAAAATTTATCAAATATTTTAGTTGAATGTGCGGTAATATAGTTAGCGAAAGGTGTCAATTGGCACTTTTCGTACTGTAGGGTATATAAAACAACAAATACAACAATACGTACATACATCAATGCATAATTCCATTCATCAATACATTAAAACCTATTTATGTACATAAATACATCAACACAAGCATCAACTCATACTTACATCAAAATATGCATCAATACATACTTTCATTAGCACATACACACATCGACATATTCATTCCTTCCATTATTCATTTATAATACAAATGATATGAATAACACAAATAACTACAAACATATAATTTTTCAGTGCAAATGACACATATTTTCATTTATGTTCTCCTTTGTATTTTACACTACAACATATGCGTTTTAAACACTCTCTTTCTGGCCACCGTTGCCATATACCCATCATCAAACCGTATGCCATAAAAGGAATGCTCCCCTAGAAACATCAGGGTGATATTTGGAATATGGCTTAAGTCAATTATGGACCGAGCTTTTTTGAACTAACAAAATATTAATTTTTAAAAACAAAATATTTTTGTACAATGTTTAAACCGTGAGCGTATGAGTAATTTTCTGAAGAGGACCTTTACATGCTTCAATTATGAACCGATACTCATAAAATATTGTACATAGATTTGGTTTTGTATAGAACTTGTTTATGTCAAATTTCATAGTAATAATCGTATTTCAAATAAGGAAAACTCGTATTTTAATAACCAAAACTCTTTAATCCTCATTAAATTCGGAATGAAGAATTATGTTCCTAGTTCCATGCGAGCCAAAATTCTCTCTGTTAAATTTTATGTGGATCGCTCTATAATTGATCCTACCTCCCATATATGACATTCCCCCCATATAAGGCCTTCAAAAAACGACTTCAACGCTCATTACTGGCTTAAAAATACAAGTTTAGCATTGAAATTTACCATAAGTAAGTCTCTAACGAGCAAAATCCTCCCTAACAACTTTTATGTGGATTGGTACATAATTAACCCTACCCCCCATATAAGGGCCCCTCCAGATAATTACTTTAACGCTCATTACTGGCTTAAAAGTACGAGTGTCAAATGAAATTTGACATAAGTAAGTTTATTACGAGCCAAAACCTAAGAAATTTTTATAGGAACGTAAATCTTCCTACCGAAGTTAAAGCGGAAAGTGTCGGGAACTGATATTCGATGTAAACATGTTTGGTATAAACCAAAATCGAATAATTTTATGAAAAACCCCTTCCTCTCAGTAAATTTGATGATTAATATCACCCCGATGTTTATAGAAGAGCATTCCTTTTACGGCATACGGTTTGATGGTTGGTATATTAGATTCGGCATAGCAATATAATTTTCCGACCCAATAAAGTATATATATTCTGGATCCTTATAGATAGCGGAGTCGATTTAGCTATGTCCGTCTGTCTGGCCCCAGATATCTGCGAGATCCGAATTTTAGATAAATCTGTCAGACATGCTTTCAAGAAGATCGCTATTTAAAATCAGTAAAATCGGTTCATAAATAACGGAGCAAAAATCCGAGACAACCTCTGAAAATTTCATATTGAGATTTTTCGTCCACGCCGAGTCAGAAATTATAAACAAATAACAACAATGTTGCGGGTGAGCCAAACCCAAGGAAAAACTGCTGGCACGGTATTTTGTTTGGGTTTTGTCTGTTGTTGTCTAGGGTCCAGTTTGTATATTATATTTTGTGTTTTCGTTCCTAATGTTCTTTTGTTTGTTGATTCAGTTTGAATTGTGAGTAGTCCTGTCTGTTAAGCCTGTTGTTTTCTGTGTTTCTGAAAAATAAATAATTTAGTTATTTATATATATAAATGACTAGCTTTTTGTACCCGGCGTCGCCCGTGATTTTAAGTGATTTATAATATCTATATATATAAAAATGAAAGTGTGTTTGTATGTTTGTTTGTTTGTGCTTTATAGACTGCTAAACGGCTGGGCCGATTTTCCTGAAATTTTCACAGTTTCTTCCTGTATGTCTGGAAGGAACTATATGCTACTTTTTATGTTGAAATTTCATGCGGGCGACGTGCCACGCCCATATTAAGAAAATATTAAATTAGTATATCTGAGATAATATAATAGTTAGAGTCTTCAAATTTTGTTGGAGCAACTTTAGTATCAATATAATTATTTAAGACAAAAAGTGGGCGGATTAGCATTAGGGGGCGTGGCACCTCCCATATAAATTAAATACAAAAATTCGTTTATCTTGGAAACTATTATAGTTAGAATATTAAAAATTTGCAAGAGTAACTTTAACCATCCATGTAAACATTTTGGGTACGGGGGTTTTAAAAAGTAAACCAAATTTATTGCGTATAAACCAACCTTTTTGATCTGTATGTTTTCGTATACTAAACACAATGGTACAAAATTCGTTTATATTGTAGTTATTTATGATTAGTAATGAGAGCCTGGAAGTGTGATAGATTGAGAGGATTTCTTTTCGCACACTCCAGCTACTTTAAGTAGATACACTTTTGCCTTAAACTCAAGCATCCCGGCCCCCTTGCTATTAAGCAACAAGGAAACCAGAGATTGTAATTCATTCGTTGAATAATTCATATATAATATGTTCAAGATAACTTTATACAATGCAAATTATAAAAGTAAATTCAAAGTGATGAGTGTATAATTCGATATTTAAAATAATGGAATTGAAATAATTTAGTTGAGAGAAATTAATAAAAAGAAAGCTAATTGCAAGAAATTTGTTTACAAAATATTCAATAACCATTTCTATATAATTCAATATAATTTAATTTCTTCTTATAGTCTTATAGCCATTGGCGGTTCGTATTTCGGCGACTCTGACTTTGCTATCACTACCTCGAATTACATTTCCAATGCGGCCAAGCCGCCATTGATTTGGGGGTAAATTTTCACGCCTTATTACGACAAGGTCACCGACAGCGTAATCCCGCTGGGGATATTTCCATTTGCATCTTTTATGGAGCTCTTTAAGATACTCCTCTTTCCATCTCCTGGCAAAATGGTGATGAAGAATCTTAAGTTTTTGCCAGCGATTGACATACGATAAGGAATGATCGGAGAGATCAGGTTCTGAGGGAGATAATAGTGAATTTCCAATAAGGAAATGACCAGGAGTAAGTGCGCAGAGATCTGTGGGGCTTTCGCTGATAGGGCATAGGGGCCTAGAATTTAAACAGGCTTCGATTCGGGATAGCATTGTTGAAAACTCTTCGTATGTAAAACTCTGACAGTGAGAAATCCGTTTCAAATGCATTTTGAAACTTTTGACACCAGCTTCCCAAAGCCATCCCATATGCGGCGCACCCGGTGGGATGAAATGCCATTCTAGAAGAGCAAAACTGTCCTGATCAAGTAATTTCTGGCGTACTAGTGATAAGAATTTCGATTTGTCAGCGTCCAGGATATGGGAAGCGCCAACGAAGGCAGTGCCATTGTCGGAATATATAGCACTAGGGGATCCTCGCCTAGAAAAGAATCGTGCAAACGCAGCCAGAAATGCCTGAGTGGAGATTTCACTCGTTGCTTCGAGGTGGATAGCTTTGGTTGCAAAACAGACGAATACCAGCACGTAGCCTTTAGTGACCTTGCAACCTCGCCCTGCATAGGTTTTGATGTCAAAAGGACCGGCAAAGTCGACACCCGTGTCGGTGAATGGACGAGAAAGTGAGGTCCTTTCCGGGGGCAATGCAGCCATTATTTGCTGACTCTTCTGGTGTTTTTGAATAACACACGCTTTACACTGAGATAATATAGTTTTGATTAGAATCTTTAACCTTGGAACATAATAATAAAGACGCATTAGCCGATACAACAGAGCATTTTGTCCGTGTAATGAATATTTATATGAATATTTATGTAATAGGGGAGCAGGATCGGAAAACGTTCATCATAACTAAGTGTAGAAGAGTTGGATAAACGACCGTTAATTCTCATAATACCATGCGAATCTAGAAAAGGGTTAAAAGTCAAAAGACTGCTTTTTCTGGGAATTTCTTGGCCTTGCAGTAAAATATTATATTCGCTCTCGCATAACTTTTGACTAGCTAGAATCATGAGGGATTTCGCGTGCTCCAGTTCTGATCGGGTCAATTCGTTGGTCGTTGATAGATTAGAACGAAGTCTCCTGTTACATCATTGCTCTAGGAAAACTAGAAAAATCCTTTAAGAGATCCGAATTCTCAACCTGAATAACATGGGTATGTATAGGTTTTGACAAGCTTTTCGGCCATTGAGCAGGAGGGAGAAGAAGCCATGGAGGACCATGCCACCATAAGTCGTTAGAGATAAGTTCCGATACTGTGAGTCCACGAGAAGCCAAATCGGCGGGATTGCTTTTCGAGTCAACATGATGCCATGATTTATTGCCAACTTTCTCTAGGATTGAGGAAACTCTGTTTTTAACAAAGGTTTTCCACTTGTTAGGGGGTTTTTGTAACCAGGCTAAAACTATTGTCGAATCCGTCCACAAGAATAGTTTATAGGCTCGCAGATTGAGCTCTGACTGGATAGAATGTATCATTTTAGCCATCAATTCTGCTCCACAAAGTTCTTTTCTAGGCAGTGAAACAAATTTAACTGGGGCCACTTTCGTTTTAGCGACTAAAAGGTGAGATGATACAAACCCTGAGGTTTCTGCTCGAATATATAATGTTGCGGCGTAGGCTTTTTCCGAAGCGTCACAAAAGCCATGTAGTTCTATAGAAAACGACGGATCAAAATCGACAAATCGTGGAATTTTCACTTGTTATATTCGTTCATAATCATTCAAGAATGTTTGCCATTGGAGTAGAGTTGAAGGAAGCAAATCTTCATGCCAATCTGTTTCGTCACTCTAGATCTGCTGCATGATCATCTTTACGACAATTATCTTGGGGGCAAGCCAACCGGCGGGGTCAAACAGTTTGGCAATCTCCGACAAAACCGATCTTTTCGTCACTGAATTTAGATTGGGGGAGGTTTTTAGTTGAAAATAGAAATGATCCTGTCCTGCATTCCAAAGTAGACCTAATGCCTTTGTCGTACTAGAGTCTGATAATTTCAGGAACTCTTTATCTAGTAGATGGTCGGGAGAAAGATTCTTTAGCAAATAATCATTGTTGGCTGTCCACTTTCGAAGAGAGAAACCAGCTGACTGAAGGACAGTGATCAATTTGTCTCGAGCATTTAACGCGGATGATAGCGTATGAGAGCCAGCTAGTACGTCGTGTACGTACATGTAGTTTCTAAGAATATCCGAAACAACGGGTTCTGTTTTTTCACATATGTATATTGGCTAATTCGAGCCAATATAGGAGTACAATTGACGCCAAAAGTTACAGTTTTTAATTCAAAGTCTTGTGGATCTTCTTGAGCAGAATATCTAAAGAGGATTCTCTGGAAAGGGGTATGAGCAGAATTGACTTGTATCTGACGATACATCTTCGCGATATCTGCGTTAAAGACATATCTGAAAAGTCTCCATCGTAATATCAGAATCGTTAGATCTGATTGTAGTATAGGACCGGGGTATAATAAGTCGTTGAGACTATTTCCATTTGATGAGGGGCTCGAGGCGTTAAAGACGACTCGCAATTTAGTTGTAGTACTATCGGGTTTAAAGACCGCGTGATGGGGTAGATAATATGCGCTATTGGCATTTGACGGGGACACCATTCTCATTTGATTCAGAGATGAATATTCGGAGATAACACGATCATATTCCGTTTTCAACGTAGGGTTTTGCAACAGTCTAGATTCATTCCTAATAAATTGAGACAAAGCAAGATAACGAGACGAACCAATGTTCACATTGTCTGGGTATTCACGACGAAAGGGGAGAGAGACAACGAATCGAGAGAGACGAATCGAATATTTAATGTCGTCCGAATAAATATCGACAAGGGCCGTACCTAGCAGAACTGAATACATTGAAGTGGACTGTATCTGCGTTGAAAATGTTTGACGCGTTTGAGCTGAAGCTTCAGCCGAAATAGAAGCATTAGGATCATTATGAGAGGTTTCCGGGATTGAATTTGATTTCGGAGTTGTGCTTCGTTTATTCGATTGGGGCTTAGAGTGAACTTTATTTGACACATTTTCTACGGAATGAAGCAGGGAATGCTGACAAACATATTGGCTTCCGCATTTTTCGTGAGAGGTTCCAAGGCAATTTTTACATCGATTTTGCCTGTCTATAACTGCAAAACGTTCTTCTACTGACATCTTAAGAAATGAAGAGCAAAGTCGCAGGGGATGTACATCCTTACAGAGTGAACAAGGGTTTCCATTTGAAACACTGGTACGATAACTCTTGATTTTTCTCTGATCCGATGACATTTGTTTTTTCGAGTGAATGAATTTATTATTATTATTATTAAAGTTGTTGGAATTATTGGGATTCGAGAAAGTGCTACGAATATCTGAAACTGAATCTAAGGTTTGAAAACGGGAGGTTAAAAAACAATCCAGTTGTTTCCAAGCTGGCAACTCTTTGGTATTTGGAAGTGATTGTTCCCATAAACTAAGTGTTTGTTCAGGTAAACAGGTAGAACAAATATATACAAAGATGATATCCCAGTTTCCAGTGTCAATTTCCAAGAGAGAAAGATTAGTAATACAATTGTTAATCGTACGTTGAATACGACGAATATTTGTACTACTTTCTTTCGTGATTGGGGAGATGTTGAAAAGATTCTTTAATTGTGTATTTACCAGTATTCGTTTATTTTCATATCTGTTTACAAGATTCTGCCACGCCATCTCAAAACCCTCATTAGTTATAGGACATGCTTTGAGTAATTCACGAGCTTCTTCTTGTGTCTTTTTGAACAAGTGACACATCTTTTCAACTGGAGATAGCCGTTTACTATTCCGGTACAAGGCCGTGAACATATCACGGAACGTTGGCCATGACTTATAATCCCCGTGAAACACTTCAGTGTCACACGGTGGCAACGATATATTTGGGACATCGTCGACCAGAGAAGGGTTAGGAAGGGGAGGAGAAGGGTTAGAAGAGGTACTAGGTCCTGCTTTCTGACAAAGGCTGTCTAAAATTTCGTTGAATTTCGACAGAACCTTGACGTGGGCTTCGAAGGTTAAAAAATAAACCTGATTTTAACGTTTCCACATCAACGTCTTCCTCCAATTCATTAAATTTGTCCAAAATCTCATCGTAACATGCCCTAAAGACTGACCAAAGACGTACAACTTCGTCCTTTTGTATTTCCAACATATGGACCGTATGGCTATCTAAGGAAAGATTTTCGAAATATGCCTGAAATTCTACCACGCGATCGGACGCGCGTATGAAAGAGTCTAGTAGGGACAAATTTTCAAACGTAAGGTACACTAATATGGAATCAAATTATGGGGTTCTAGTACAATATTGAAACCAAAAAAATAAGAACCTTACTAAATTACGCAACCGTAAGAATTAAAAAACAAAAACAAACGAAGAATAGTTCGAAGTTTCAAAAAGTGAATTAAAATAAGCACATCAATTTCTACCAATTTGTTAGAAACTTTACCAGCGATTTCTTATATGCACGGCCAAGTCAAAACAGATTTATTAAATTTGACCGAAAATAATATTGTAATATATAAATATAAGTATGTAAGTATATGTGTGTGTTTTCGTGTGTGTGTAATAGTAAATATAAAAAACGTTAGTTATCGTTTTATTTTACTAGTAAAAGTGTAACATGTATAAGAAATTTAGTTTTCTATAATTTTAAACAAATAGTTTAACTTGTTTATATAACAACGAGGGGAGTTTTAATTATTTTCAAATTTACTTAAGTTCAAACAATTTTCCTTTTTAATTAGTGATTTAAAAGATCAATTTAGGTTATTTTCCGTTTTAGTGTAATACATTCGTATTTGTTTTATATTTTTTTCGATTTTAATAATTTAGTATTTTATATTGTTTTCACGACGAAATGTTCACTGGTGTACCAAATTATAAAAGATACTAATATCTTTTTATATGATAAGTTACAGATACAAATAAATAAGAAAAAAAAAAAAACGTTTTATTTACAAACAA
Source organism: Lucilia sericata (assembly GCF_015586225.1). Lineage (NCBI taxonomy): Eukaryota > Metazoa > Arthropoda > Insecta > Diptera > Calliphoridae > Lucilia > Lucilia sericata. Next base: position 260,711 of record NW_023994473.1, read on the forward strand.
TTTCCAGTTGTTGTAGTTTGAGACAGCTGTTATATTGTGCCTCTTTTATTTACTTTACAACTTAATGTTGTGTTATGTTTGATCTGAGTCGGAGATCTCTGTTATATCACTCTCTTGTGATTGCTTTTCATACAGAACCACTCTTTCAAATGAAGCTTAAAATCTGCTAATTACATTTACAACATAAAATTCAGATGAGAGCCCTGTTAAAGAGTTTAAAACTTGAAAGCTCTTAATACATTTACTTTTAGTTTGAGACAAATGTAAAAGAAATTTGTTTTAACAGATTTTTGTTTTTTGCCAATTACACTCAAAAAAGATTATTATTTTTATGTTGTGGAATACGTTCTGTTTTACCATGGGTAAAAAATATAACTGTTACACTTTTTTTAATTTTCACACACTTTGCTTATGCACTCTTTTTCTTATTTGCCTAAAGACTGACCAAAGACGTACAACTTCGTCCTTTTGTATTTCCAACATATGGACCGTATGGCTATCTAAGGAAAGATTTTCGAAATATGCCTGAAATTCTACCACGCGATCGGACGCGCGTATGAAAGAGTCTAGTAGGGACAAATTTTCAAACGTAAGGTACACTAATATGGAATCAAATTATGGGGTTCTAGTACAATATTGAAACCAAAAAAATAAGAACCTTACTAAATTACGCAACCGTAAGAATTAAAAAACAAAAACAAACGAAGAATAGTTCGAAGTTTCAAAAAGTGAATTAAAATAAGCACATCAATTTCTACCAATTTGTTAGAAACTTTACCAGCGATTTCTTATATGCACGGCCAAGTCAAAACAGATTTATTAAATTTGACCGAAAATAATATTGTAATATATAAATATAAGTATGTAAGTATATGTGTGTGTTTTCGTGTGTGTGTAATAGTAAATATAAAAAACGTTAGTTATCGTTTTATTTTACTAGTAAAAGTGTAACATGTATAAGAAATTTAGTTTTCTATAATTTTAAACAAATAGTTTAACTTGTTTATATAACAACGAGGGGAGTTTTAATTATTTTCAAATTTACTTAAGTTCAAACAATTTTCCTTTTTAATTAGTGATTTAAAAGATCAATTTAGGTTATTTTCCGTTTTAGTGTAATACATTCGTATTTGTTTTATATTTTTTTTCGATTTTAATAATTTAGTATTTTATATTGTTTTCACGACGAAATGTTCACTGGTGTACCAAATTATAAAAGATACTAATATCTTTTTATATGATAAGTTACAGATACAAATAAATAAGAAAAAAAAAAAAAACGTTTTATTTACAAACAATTTCCAGTTGTTGTAGTTTGAGACAGCTGTTATATTGTGCCTCTTTTATTTACTTTACAACTTAATGTTGTGTTATGTTTGATCTGAGTCGGAGATCTCTGTTATATCACTCTCTTGTGATTGCTTTTCATACAGAACCACTCTTTCAAATGAAGCTTAAAATCTGCTAATTACATTTACAACATAAAATTCAGATGAGAGCCCTGTTAAAGAGTTTAAAACTTGAAAGCTCTTAATACATTTACTTTTAGTTTGAGACAAATGTAAAAGAAATTTGTTTTAACAGATTTTTGTTTTTTGCCAATTACACTCAAAAAGATTATTATTTTTATGTTGTGGAATACGTTCTGTTTTACCATGGGTAAAAAATATAACTGTTACACTTTTTTTAATTTTCACACACTTTGCTTATGCACTCTTTTTCTTATTTGTTAAACACTTTTCGAAACTCACTTTTTTTATGTACGGGATTGTAGATGATAATGATGCTTTTTGCTGATGATGACGACGATCAAGTCACTAATTTGGCCAGAATTACACACAATAATTGAGGTTTTTGCTTTTCTTCGGGGGTTAATTTTCAGATGTTGCTGAAAAGAAAATATTTGTCAAACAATTTCGATTTGCCAATCCGGCTCGATTGGACCAAAAATGATCGAATGTATTAGGAAAATATTCCGAATAGAAATATTTGACAAATATTTAGAATAAGAATCAAAAATACGGGGGGTTTCAGTACGGGGGTTTTAAAAAGTAAACCAAATTTATTGCGTATAAACCAACCTTTTTGATCTGTATGTTTTCGTATACTGAACACAAAGGTACAAAATTCTTTTACTTTGTAGTTATTTATGATTAGTAATGAGAGCCTGGAAGTGTGATAGATTGAGAGGATTTCTTTTCGCACACTCCAGCTACTTTAAGTAGATACACTTTTGCCTTAAACTCAAACACTATTAGAGCTAGAACTTTGACATTCATGTGAACATTCAGAGAATAACGGGTGGACTTTCAATGGGGGCCTTGCACCTCACATATGAATTAAATACAAAATTTCGCTTATCTGGGAAACTAATAGAACAAGATTCTTCAAATATTGCAAGAAGAACTTTATTATACATATGAACGTTTTGGAGAAAAAAAGGGCGGACTTTCATCTGGGGGCTGTGAGTTCCCATATGAATTAAATAGAAAAATTCGTATATCTGACAAACTATTAGAGCTAGAATCTTCAAACTCATCTTTGACAATAATGTGAACATTTAGAGAATAACGGGCGGACTTTCAATGGGGTCTTGGCACCCCCTATATGAATTAAATACAAAATTGCGTATATCTGGGAAAATATTACATTTTTTTTTAATTTGTAATCGATTACATTAAAATCTTAATTAACATTCGGAAAAAATGTATCTCTGGAAAACATTACAGTTAGAATCTTCAAAATTAATAAGATTTTTTTATTTATATTGCTTTTAGGGTAGCAAAGCACACTGGGTATAGCTAGTTAATATATAAAATGTTAACCTTCTTATTCACAAACAAAATTTTTATTTTATAAAAGGTTTATAAAACAAAATTTCCATACAAAATCTAATTTATAAACCGTTTATAAAATAAAAAAAAGAAATTACTTTTGTTTCTTCATTTAAAAAAAATAATAATTTTACCGCGTTCCGTATTTCGTCCCTTTCTGATTTTTTGGAATAAAGATATAACCAATTGAAACTATGTTTAAAATTTCTTAAAGTCGGCCCAGGCATTTAGGTGTGGACCTTGTGAAAAACACGAAACTCCCCTTTTTAACCAATTTAATTTAATTTTTCTTAAAAAATATATATTTTGACTGATTACAGCAAAACACTTCTCAAGTATTTGCATATTTCCGAAAAAATACCTAAACTACACATAATTACCCGTTAAGTTTGAATTACCCACATGCCTATTTCCCCCTTCTGGTCCAACTATCACAACAAATCTTTCCTAATATACATTTCTGGAACTTTAAAAGCTAAATCGAAAGTATTTAGCTTTAGAATAGACAAAAATCACTTTTTTTTCATCATTTCCCGCAGTTTTTTCCAGTTTTGGTCAAACTTTCGCAACGGAACTTTGCTAATAAAAATGTCTTACACTTAAGATAGCTAAATTAAAAATAACTTCGCGTCAGAATATACAAAAATCAGTTTTCGAGCACAAAAATACCGATTTTCCCAGTTTTTCGCCCTTTTTCCAGTTTTTGGTACCCGTTTTGTTCCAACTTTCGCAACGCAATTTTGCTAATACATATTTCTGACACTTTAGAATGCTAAATCGAAAATATTTTCGCACGAAAATAGACAAAAATAAATTTTTATGCACAAAAGTACCAATTTTGCCCGATTTTCGTCGTTTTCTACCCCCTTCTAATTTTCGGAAAGTAATATAGCCTATTGACGCTTCCAGACATATATCTTTCTATGTTCCAAATTTGAAGAAAATCGGTTCATCCGTTTAGGCGTGATTGATGCACAAACAAATAAACAAACAAGCAAACTTGCAAAGAAATTTATAATATACTAGCTATACCCAGTGTTCTTTGCTACCCTAAAAGCAATATAAATAAAAAAATCTTATTAATTTTGAAGATTCTAACTGTAATGTTTTCCAGAGATACATTTTTTCCGAATGTTAATTAAGATTTTAATGTAATCGATGACAAATTAAAAAAAATCGAATATTTTCCCAGATATACGAAATTTTGTATTTAATTCATATAGGGGGTGCCAAGACCCCATTGAAAGTCCGCCCGTTATTCCCTAAATGTTCACATGAATGTCAAAGTTCTAGCTCTAATAGTTTCTCAGATATAATAATTTTCCTATTTAATTTATATGGGGGCTCCAAGCCCCACATGACGAAAGTCCGCTCTTTTTTCTCCAAAATGTTCAGATGAATATTTAAGTTCTTAGTGCAAAATTTGAAGAATTTAGTTCTATTAGTTTCCCAGATGAACCAATTTTTGTATTTTTTTAATATGGGAGGTGCTGCTCCCCTCATGAGTAGTCCGCCAATTTATTTCACAAAATGTTTACATGGATGTTAAAGTTACTTACAAGATAAACGAATTTTTGTATTTAATTTATTTGGGAGGTGCCACGCCCCCTAATGCTAATCCGCCCACTTTTTGTCTTAAATAATTATATTGATACTAAAGTTGCTCCGACAAAATTTGAAGACTCTAACTATTATATTATCTCAGATATACTAATTTAATATTTTCTTAATATGGGCGTGGCACGTCGCCCGCATGAAATTTCAACATAAAAAGTAGCCTATAGTTCCTTCAAGACATACAGGAAGAAACTGTGAAAATTTCAGGAAAATCGGCCCAGCCGTTTAGCAGTCTATAAAGCACAAACAAACATACATACATACAAACACACTTTCATTATACCCTACACCACTATAGTGGGGAGGGTATTATGCGTTTGTGCTGATGTTTGTAACACCCAAAAATATTGCTCCTACACCCACCTTAAAGTATACCAATCGGCTCAGAATCACTTCCTGAGTCGATTAAGCTATGTCCGTCCGTCTGTCTGTGTGTCCATGTAAACTTTGTGCGCACTCTACAGGTCACAATTTTTGAGATAATTTGATGAAATTTGGAACATGCACTTCTCTTGGTCCAAGGACGAACGCTATTGAAAATGGTTGAAATCGGTCCATTATTTCACCTAGCCCCCATACAACCGGACCCCCCGAATAGGGCTTCTGACCCCATAATTATGTTAAATGATCTACTATCTCTACAAAAATTGGAAAAATTTAGTTTTATATATGTCTTAATAATTCTAGTGATTTTCATAAAGATCGGGCATTATTTGACCCTAGCCCCCATACAAAGTCCCCCTCAGAAAATGACTTGAATGTCAACAATTCACTTATAAACACTAGTATCACGATGAAATTTGACACAAATAGATTTTATATAAACATAAGTGTCGACATTAAATTTTATAAGGATCGGACTAATTTTTGCCCTAGGCCCCTTATAACTACGACAAATATACTACTATTTTCCCAAAAATTGGCACAACTAAGTTTGATATAATTATAAATAACACTATCATTTTTCGCCATGATCGGAAATAAAAAGTAGTCTATTGGCAGACATACAGCAATGCGCGTTTTGTAGTTTAAAACGTTCAAACACATAAACATATAAACATACAAACAAACACACATTCATTTTTATATATGTATATAGATAATTCCCAATAATACATTTTATAAGGATTGGCTCAATTTCTGCCCTAGCTCCCATACATCCGGACCTACCGATTTCGGCCGTTTATCTTTTAACTACGTCTAATATACTACTATCTATCCAAAAGTCGGCACAATGTGGTGATGTTTGCAACACTCAAATATATTTGTCCTTATTAAGCTATGTCCGTCTTTGTGACCGTGTAAACCTTGTGTGTACGCAACAGATCGCAATTTTGAATATAATTTGTTAAAATGGGTCACATACTATTCTCTGGATCCAATGACGAAGGCTGTTGAAAATTATTGAAATCGGTCTTTTATTTCTCCTAGTCAGCATAAACCGTACATGAACAGACATTATTTGGAACCTATATAATATTAACAGAAATGCTTGATTATTGAAATATTTAATATTCGCAATTGGTGTAGGGTATCATATAGTCGGCCACGCCCGACTATAATTTCTTACTAATAGATTTATATTAGGATTTACATGTGAACTTACCATTGATTGTAATCTTTTTTGCACGTCTCGATGTTTTTTTTTTTGAATGTCTTTTTGCTTGTTTGTTGGAGTGAAATTTTTTTAGTTGCATATTCTTTGTTGTGTTTTTTTTTTTTTTTTTGTATATTCCTCGTGTGTTTGGTTGTGTGCTGTTTTGTGTAGAAACGCCAGTTAATTTGCAAAAGACAAAAAGGTTAAGTTTAGTAGAGTACAAGTTAGAATGCTATATTCGGCTTTGCCGAATCTTAAATACCCTCCACCTTAAACTGGTTTCATAAATTATCAAATTTTATGGATTGATTCAAATTTACTTTAATATTTTAGACTTACTTTTATTACGCCTTACAATATGCAATTAAAACCAAACTACCACTTAACAGACTGTTACAGAGCGTACTAAATTTAACCTATGTTCTGTATTTAAAATAATTTCTATGTGTGAGAAAAATGTATGGCAATAGTTATAGTTATAAAACTTATATAATTTTGTACGGGAGGTACAATAGATTTTCAACGTTGTTGATCCTGAAAAAAATAAAAAAAATTGCTTTTAAATTTTTATTGTTAAACCGAATTTCGACACTTAATTTGATTTAAAAAAATTTATTATTTATGATAAAAAAAATAAATCCACCAGGAATCGAACCGGCAACGCTCAGTTTGTTAATTCTCCGTTCCATACACTACATTGCAGTGTAAATGACACTGCAGATTTTCGTAATGATCGGCCCTTATTTGACCCTAGCCCCCATACAAACCCCCTTTCAAAAAATGTCTTAAACGTCTATAATTTGACTTGTAACCATTTGTATCGCAAGGAAACTCAACATAACTAACTATTATTTAAAAATATATCCTTTTCCTAGATTTAATGAGGATCGGCCCATGTTTGACCTATACTCCTATATAAAGCCTCATTCAGAAAATTAGTTTTTTTATCAATAAATTGCTTAAATACTTTGGTATTAAGGTAAAATTCAACATAAAAGTTTCTTTATGAAAAATAAAAAATGTTAAAATATACTCATGGTGTAGGGTATTATATGGTCGGCCATGCACTACTATACTTTCCTACTTGTTTTCATATAAAAATGCCATGTTATTTTCTGTTTATTCAAAACATTGCTGCTAAATAACTTTTATCAACACTGATGTTGCTGAATAGCATAAGAAATTAAATAGTTACACTTTCTCAATGTGCACATTTTATTTGATCTTGGGTTAACAAAAATTTTTTACAAAAACAGGAAAGAGAATTTCTATGTGAACATTAGTTGCAAACAATTACAAAGCTAGTTAATAGTGTAGTGGGAATGGCGTAAAACTAGCAACTAGGAGATTATAAGTTCGAATCCTGTTCGTTTTAGACAGTTTTTATTTATTTTTTTTTGCGAAAATGATCAATTTTATAATCCCTATGGATTGTACAAGAAATTGTGCACTGATTTCGATTTTCAACTCAGTAGATTCCCAAACTATATGTGTGACTAAATTCAACAATAAATATTTGTGCCAAATTTTTTATGGATATCATTAATTGATTATTAGTAATATGCGTTTAAATGATTCTCGAAAGGGGACCTTAAATGGGAGCTATGGCCAATTATGGACCGATCGTGAAAAAATTATAATAAGAAGAATAAAAGCAATATTTGTGCCAAATTTTGTATGGATATCTTTATTTCGTAATGAGTTTTATGCGTTTAAGTGATTCTCGAAAGGGGACTTTGTATGGGAGCTACGACCAATTACATACCGATCGTCATTTCTGTATATAAAAGCAATGTTTATGCAAAATTTTGCATGGATACCTTTATTTGGTAATGAGAAATATGCGTTTAAGTGATTTTGAGAAGGAGATCTTGTATGGGAGCTATGACCAATTGTGGACCGATCGTGAAAAATATTTACAGTAAGATTTTTGTAGATAAAAGCAATATTTGTGCCAAAGTTTGTATGAATATCGTTATTTGGTAATGAGTTATGTGCGTTTAAGTGTTTTTCGGAAGGGAACCTTATATGGCAATAACGAATTATGGACCGATTCAGAAAATTGTTTCTTTATATGAATTCCATTGGCATAAAATTTAAATTTTTAAAATTTCGTAAGGATATCGTCATTATTTCGGAAGTTATTAACAATAAATTAATTTCGGGGAATAACCGAAATTTCCGATTTTTCCGATTTTTAACAATGTTAATTCTGGTACCAAGAGTTGTATCTCTGACAAAATTCATCAATTTATGTGCAGTACTTTTTGTAAAAAATACAAATAAATATGTGAAAAAGCATAATTTTTTTTGAGGTTGTCTCATTTTTACTCATAACTCTGAACCTATTTTACCGGTCTTGCTGATTTTCAATACCAAACTGCTTACGATACCAATTAATATTTTGGGTGAATTTAATAGTTCCGTTGCTTCGTTTTAATGTGAGCGTGTTTTATACAGACAGACGGACATATCTAAATCGACTCAGAATTTCATAAGGACCAAGAATATATATACTTTGTTGAATATTTAGATGAATATTTTTCGGTGTTACAAACGGAATGACAAACTTATATATACCTCCTATCACCACTGATGGTGGTGGAGGGTATACAAATTATATAGTTGCGGTTGAATAAAACACGAATACTTAACAACTATTTATTATTTATTCAATCAATAAAAAGGAATTTACATTTACTTTAACAAAAGACTAGAAAGCTACATCTGTAGTAGCAAAGACGACTATAGGAATTAATTTCTGTTGAGTTGCCATATTGTTGGTTTTGTAAAACAGGCAGGCTCGGTGCTGCCACATCCACTCCCTCTCCAGTGACAAAATCAGGATTTGATTGGAACGATATTTCCGTAGGCGTTGGCCGACGTTGCGATCGTTTTATAAGCTTTTACAGACCCGTGTAGGGTGTCTGTAGAGGTCCTCGAACAGCATCAATACGTAGAAAGACATGAGTGCGATCATGGAGATTTTTCAAGATAAACATCTTGTCTTTATTGTGATGAGCTGTTGGTGTAGGGCGCAGAAGTTTTCGTAAAAATTCAGGAGAATCAACAGGATTATCGGCTTCATCAAGGAAATCGTTCGGAAGACGCAATGAACCTCTTCTTTAAATGCGGTTCTAAGTCCAAGTAGGACTGTCGGTAGTATACCAACCAGTTGTTCGTGAACGCTTTGAACCAGTAAGTTCAACAAGTGATTTGAACAAGCTGGACTCAAATTGAGTACCCTGATCAGTAGTGATAGTTTTAGGGCAACCGAAGCGAGATATCCAATTTGACCAAAATGCTGTTGCGACAGTCTGGGCAGACATGTCCTTCAACGGTACAGCTTCAGGGCATCGAGAGAATCGGTCGATCATTGTAAGGCAATATATGTAACCCTGTACAAGTGGCATCACTACGCTATCCTAATGGACATGGTCAAAACGATTGTCTGGAACATCGATCTTATTTGGCAGTAATCGGTTGTGCCTTGTAATCTGTGCTCTTTGACAAACAATTTCGGGACCAACTAATGGTTTGCTTTTTCATTGCTGGCCAAACGTACTTTTTACGAATTTGTTGAAGAGTGGCTTTGCCACGTGGGTGGGACAGATTGTGTTTTATACCAAAAATTTGTTGACGAAGTTGTTCAGGAACATAAGGACGTACATATCCAGTTGATACGTCGCAGTATACTGATGTAGAATCAAAATGAACGATTTGAAGTTTCACAGAATTAATACCTTCCAGTAAGATTTTTAACTCTTCGTACAATTCTTGAGTTGATTGAAGTACTTCCATTTAAATTGTTGATGGCAGGACCAGGCAAATAAATCACTTCAGTTGTAAACTGTGAAATGTAATCAAGATGTCTCAATTGTCGAGGCGAATCTTTCTCCGGCTTTTGAGGAAATGCATAAACTAGTGGTTTATGATCAGTCTTAATCACGAAATCTAGTGCTTCAAGCATGTGACGGAAATATTTCACAGCTTCATAAATCGCAGCAATTCCCTATCATATGTGCTGTAATTTTTTCGGCTGAAGATAATTTTCGAGAAAAGAAACCGAGAGGTCTCCAGGTATCATCAAACTTTTGTTTAAGGACAGCTCCAATAGCTGTATCAGAAGCATCCGTACTAAGAGCTAGGTTCGAATTAGGTGCTGGGTGTGCTAGCATTGTGGCTTCACTTAGACTACGTTTACAAGAAGAAAATGCATCTTCAGACTCAGGTGTCCATGTAACTTTTCTCTTGTCGTTCTTTTTTGAATTAGTTAGAAAACCATTGAGTGGTGCTTGTTATTGTGCTGCACGAGGAATACATCGCCTATAGTAGTTAATAACACCGAGGAATCTACGAAGTTCGCAAATGGTTTCGGGTTTGGTGTAATTCATGATGGCAGAGACACAATCAGTTGGAGGTCGGCAACCACTACCATTAATCATGTAGCCAAGGAACTGTGCCTCTGACTGACCAAAATTGCACTTGTTAACGTTGATGGTTAAACCATGATGGCAAAGGCGCTCAATTACTTGTCGAAAACGACATTGACATCGGCAGATTCAGACATAATAATAATATCGTGAATGTGGCAATATACAATATCCAGGTCTCTTAACATAGAATTCAAAAACCTCTGGAACGTCTGCGTGGCATTTCGTAGGCCAAAGGGCATAAATAAAAACTCAACCAAAGTACAAACGGATGTCTTTTGAATGTCCTCCTGAGCCGTTTGTAAGCTCTAACAAGGTCAATAGTTGTAAAAATTTACTTACCAGGTAATTTTTCAGAAAAGTCGTTAATGTTGGCTATAGGGTACCGATCCGGAACTGTTTGTGAGTTAAGTTTCCGGTAATCATCACACGCTAGCCATCCACCAGTTTTCTTAGCGACCATGTGCATCGGACTGGCCCATGGACTCTTGGAGGGTCGACATATGCCATGATCCAATAAGAAATCAATTTCGGCTTTTGCTGCAGCCAGTTTATCACAAGACAATCCTCGTGGACGATCAGCAATTGGTTTGCCTGTAGTTTCAATATGGTGAATAACTGTTGCATCAGTATTAGGTTTACGAATTAAAGTTGTTGTTGTAATATCAATAAATTCTGCAAGTAGTTTCGAAAAATCATTACTTGTCATAGTAGGCAATGTTGAAATGCTAAAATCCTTAGTTTCACGAATTTCGCCATTGTTTATCAAATTTGTAGTACAGTAGAACTTCCTTATAATGAATATTGAAGGGACCAGAAAATCACTTTAGTATATAGAAACTTCATTATACAGAAATTATATTTTTCCCCCACTTTTTATTTAAAATAATTAGGCATAGTAGTTTGGGCTACACTTTTCCATTTTTCTTCCACATCAAAACCTTGTAATAACAAAACCATTATTATACCCTACACCACTTTAGTGGGGAGGGTATATTGGATTTGTGCTGATGTTTGTAACATACAAAAATATTCGTCCTAGACCCACCTGAAAGTATACCAATCGGCTTAGAATCGTTTTTTGAGTCGATTAAGCTATGTCCGTCCGTCCGTCTGTCTGGCTGGCTGTCCATGTAAATCTTGTGCGCAAGGTACAGGTCGCAATTTTCAAGATAATTGGATGATATTTGGCACGCACGTTTCATTTGACCCAAGGACGAAGCCTATTGAAAATGGTTAAAATCGGTCCATTATTTCACCTAGCCCCCATACAACAGAACCCCCCGAAAAGGGCTTCTGAGCTCATAATTATGTTATATATACAGTAGAGATGAGCGATATTTTCACGACAGTGATTTATCAATCACGTTCACTTAGAACGACGTTCTTTAGAAATCACTGGATCGCTTCCATACAAAGTCCCCTTCAGAAAATTACTTGAATGTCCCAAATTAACTTATAAACACAAATATCGCGATGAAATTCAGCACAATAAAATATTAGGTAAATATAAATATGTTCACAAAATTTTATCGGGCTTGGTCCATATTTGCCCCTAGCCCCCATATAAAGCCTCTTTCAGAAACAGAACAAGGGAATATTGAAGAACAAGGGAATATTGAAGATAAATGCTTTATTATGAAAAATAAATCACATTTAATATGCATAACTGGTGTAGGGTATCATATGGTCGGCCTCGCCAGAAAATTAGTTTTTCATCCATAAATTGCTTAAATGTATCGGAACAAGGGAATATTGAAGATAAATGCTTTATTATGAAAAATAAATCACATTTAATATGCATAACTGGTGTAGGGTATCATATGGTCGGCCTCGCCCGACTATACTTTCTTACTTGTATTAAATTATATTTTTTTAATTTTTATTTAAAATAACGATTTTGCTCATGATATAAAACCTATATGGATTTCTTTGTTTTGGCCGTTTAAGTCCAGAAAAAATATTAAAAAAAATCTAGATCGTCAAATTTTTAAATTATTCATAAAGAAAGAAAATGCTAAACAAGTAAGAAATTATAGTAGGGCGAGGCCGACCATATAATACCCTACACCTTTGACAAAAATATAATGTGATTTAGTCGCCATAATAAAGCATTTAAGTTGAATTGTACCTTGCCGTAGATATACATACTTAAGCCGTTTATTGTTGAATAAAATTGTGGACATTTAAGTGAAATTTTGATGGGGGCTTTTCATAGGGGCTAGGGTCATATGAAAACCTATTATTATGGAATTCGTGGGGGTCATCAAGTCTTGTATACAACTTTGTTATTGCAGCTTTTTGTCGTGCCATTTGTGCCAAATTTCATTGAATTATCTCCAAAATTGCGACCTGTAGTTTGATTACAAGTTTTAAAAGCCCTATTCGGGGGTTCATTTGTATGGGGGCTAGGTGAAATAATAGACCGATGGTAACCATTTTCAATAGGCTTCGTCTGCGGTACCATAAAAGATCATGTGCCAAATTTCATTGAATTATCTCCAAAATTGCGACCTGTAGTTCGATTAAAAGTTTTAAAAGCTCTATTCGGGGGTTCAGTTGTATGGGGGCTAGGTGAAATAATGGTCCGATGTTAACCATTTTCAATAAGCTTCGTCTACGATACCATAAAAGATCATGTGCCAAATTTCATTGAATTATCTCCAAAATTGCGACCTGTAGTTTGATTACAAAGTTTAAAAGCCCTATTCGGGGGTTCAGTCGTATGGAGGCTAGGTGAAATAATGTACCGATGTTAACCATTTTCAATAGACTTTGTCTACGGTACCATAAACGAGCATGTGTCAAACTTCATTGAATTATCTCCAAAATTGCGACCTGTAGTGTGATTACAAAGTTTAAAAGCCCTATTCGAGGGGTTCAGTTGTATAGGGGCTAGGTAAAATAATGAACCGATGTAAACCATTTTCAACAGGCTTCATCTACGGTACCATAAAAGATCATATGCCAAATTTCATTGAATTATCTTCAAAATTGCGACCTGTAGTTTGATTACAAGGATTACAAGCCCTATTGGGAGGTTCAGTTGTATGGGGGCTAGGTAAAATAATGGACCGATCTTAACCATTTTCAATAGGCTTCGTCACTGGGACAATAGAAGATCATGTAGCAAATTTCATTGAATTATCTTCAAAATTGCGACCTGTACTTTGATTACAAGGTTTACATGGACGGACGGACGGATGGACGGACAGACGGACGGACATAGCTAAATCGACTCAGAAAATGATTCTGAGCCGATTGGTATACTTTAAGGTGGGTATAGGACCAATATTATTGTGCGTTACAAACATCAGCACAAACCCAATATACCCACCCCTCTAAAGTGGTGTAGGGTATAAAAAGGGTTAAATTAGGAGGAAAAAAATTAAATATTTAGGGATGCATATATTTTTATACAAAAAATTTTACTGGTCTTCCTCACAACTCTTTAACAATGGATTCCTGTCACAAAAATATTAATTATTGCGTTGTAATAATCTTGGTGAATAAATGCCATTTTTATCACTCACACTTCCAAGAGTTTTTCGGAAAAAGTATAAGTGGGAATGTAAGATATGAACTATGAGGGATAAATTCAGATCCGTAAGTTTGTAATTCAGGAATAAAATTTTTTTTTAATTTTTAAAAAAATATACTGAAGAAGGATGCTTAACAAAAACCACTTTATCTCAAAATTTCGACGTATAGATGAAAATATAAAAATTGATAATTAACCACCGGACACAGCCCTTTCCAAAAATATATGTTTTATTCCATGAGCAAACAAAAAATATTAATTTGTAAACTAGTGTAATCAGGTATTTTAGTTTGGATTACACTCTTCCATTTCTCTTCCTCAACAAAACCTTCTAATACATTAAGAGATTTAAATATATTAGTCGGCACGTTACTCCTCATCTCCACAAAAGTTCGAAGTACATCTATTGATGAAGAAACGTGATTCAAGAAGAAGCGTGCTCCAATGAAGGTATCGTTTTATTGACGCCAGCCAATTCTTCACCGGCCGGTTCCTTTTCATCGTTGTTTGACTGTATAAATGTAAAATTAATGTACGTCACACATTTATTTGGCATTAGGATTAAAATATGTACATATATGCACACAAAACTAATAAATAAATATGTATGTACCTGCCATAGCCGAAACTCCACGAGTTTCCAGAACACTGATGAGAATATCCTCATCGGATGGGTTGCCCATGGTCTGCACGTTAATATCAAATCAGCTAACGGAAGAAAGTCTTCCTCATCCCAATGAGTCCGCACGACATCTATCGAAAATCCTGCCTTTCTGAAACAATTCGCAAGTGTTTCTGGTTTTACAAAGGCATTTCACATTTAATAGCATGAATCAAATCTATGGCCATGGTTCGTTCTCTTCCATTTGTGACAATATGTTCATCAAAATTCGTTTTTTGTAAAGTTGTTTTATGTTGTAGATGATGCCTTGGTCAATTGGTTGAAGTAAGGACGTCATGTTCGGAGGAAAATACGCAAGCTCAATATTCATCTATTCCTTTAAGACATCTAGGATTTTTGGCCTTTCCTATAACAAGCAGTTTAAGTTTCTCCAAATCAGTCATATTGCTTGCTACTAGGACAGTTATTCTCTCTTTGCTCTGTTTTCCACCAAAGCATTTCTCATTTTTAAATGTTAGTGTTTTGTTTGACAAACATTTAAAGATGTCATTAAAGATGTTATTTTGATCATATTTTTGTATCAATTTCGATAAAACATTCACTATCTATTCCTCTCGATCTCTTACGTTGGCGTCAGCACTTTCTCCACATAAGGTTTTTGCTACAATACCATGCCGTTTTTTGAATTTGTCTAACCATCCTGTGCTAGCTTCAAAATCTTCGTGTCCCAATGCATCAGCGAACTCTTTGGCTTTTTGCTTCATTAATGGCCCAAATATAGGAAGATTCTTACCACGTGCGGCAGATACCCATTTGAGCATTGTCTCATCAATATTCTCAAAAAGGCAGGTTCGAAGACTTTTGCGTTTAGTGCTCAATTGCTCGTCTTCTACATTTTTTAGAATCACAGCCTTGTTTTTTAAAATATTTGGTAATGTGCTGGGTAGAATTCCAAACTGCCTAGCCACATATTTTTTTAATCCTTCTTCAACTTTATTAATAATTAATAATTTTTTTCAAGTGAAATGCTATTTCGCTGCGTCATTTCCGATCACTGAACACCGGCAACTGATGTCAAAATTGTTATTGATGTGGCTTTCTTCTTTTTTTCTTTTTATTCTTATTTTCCTCTTTCTGGAATCCCCCTCATTATATGTGGCATCTTTCCCAGTACACAGAGTTGTTAGTATGAGTAGCAGAAATTTTTTTGAAAAATTCATTATATGAGACAAAAACGCATGTGAGTCAAATATTACACCTGCAAAATTGCTTCATTGTATGGAAATTCATTATAAGGAGATCAAAAACAATGAAATTGGAACGGAAAAAGTTGTGTGTTTGAAATCAATTCATAATAGGGAGAGCTTCATTGTATAGAAGTTCACTATATAAAATATAGCCACATATTTTTTTAATCCTTCTTCAACTTTATTAATAATTAATAATTTTTTTCAAGTGAAATGCTATTTCGCGGCGTCATTTCCGATCACTGAACACCGGCAACTGATGTCAAAATTGTTATTGATGTGGCTTTCTTCTTTTTTTCTTTTTATTCTTATTTTCCTCTTTCTGGAATCCCCCTCATTATATGTGGCATCTTTCCCAGTACACAGAGTTGTTAGTATGAGTAGCAGAAATTTTTTTGAAAAATTCATTATATGAGACAAAAACGCATGTGAGTCAAATATTACACCTGCAAAATTGCTTCATTGTATGGAAATTCATTATAAGGAGATCAAAAACAATGAAATTGGAACGGAAAAAGTTGTGTGTTTGAAATCAATTCATAATAGGGAGAGCTTCATTGTATAGAAGTTCACTATAGAGAAGTTCGACTGTATTTTCAATAAGACATTTTCGTCCGAGATCAATAAGTAAATTGTAATGACTCAAAAAGTCAGCACCAAGTATGGGCGATTGAACATCAGCAATTATAAATAACCATTTGAGTTCACGGCGGAGTCCAATTTAAAAACACAATGACCATAAGTCTTAATTTCACTGCAGTTTGCAGCGAGAAGCTTAACAGTGGTTTGCGTTAATTTTGCTTTGATTAAAGATGGGGGTACTACTGATACCACTGACCCTGAATCAATTAAATCAATTAAAAAACGAGTGTTAGTTGACTTGTCGAAAATATGTGTCGCCAACCGTGTTGACTGACGACAGCCCCACTAGTTTTCCGAGTTAGGTATCCAGCGGGGACAGGTTGGTTTACAATGCTGGGCTGCATCACCAAATTTCGTATGGCCTCAGTAGAATTCTTGTGAGAATTTCGCGAACGGCTACGAGATCTGGTCTGTTGTCGATTAGATTTAACTTAATTGTCGTTCTATTGTAACTGAATTATCCTAATTTCATCTGTTAAATTCTTAATCGCTTGGCAAACGTCAGAAAAAGTCATATGAGGAGCAACTGCATCCACTGGAACACTTGCGTCGAAACGTAAAGGTGCTACTGATACGGAAATTGTCACGTTGTAATTAGCATCTAGCATTTTGTCGGCCGTTTCGGAAAGTTTTCCAAATCATCGTCTTTCCACATAATATAGGACGAATTGAATCTGTAATTTTCCCAGAAATAGTGTGCGAATAATTGCCTCATTCTGTTTACCAGGAGCTAGACATCTCATAGTCGATAAAATCTCCGAAGGTTTTTTACCTGCGGTTTCACAACCCTGTAATAAACGTCGCAGTTTAGATTAAGAAGTTTCAGCAAATTGTGCAATGAGACGTTCCTTCAATGTACCAAATTTATCAATCTGAGGAGAATTTGTTATCAGGTTCTCAATTGATAAAAGTATTTCGTCTTCCAGACGTTCCGAGACAAGATCAAATTTGTCTGAATCCGATGTGATGGAAACGATCTCTCAATTTGTGCAAACCACAAATGCGGATTGTGTTTGTTGAATTTCGGAAAATAAACTTTCTGATTATTTGATCTTGATGTGTCATTCACATTCGCCTGAGACTCTTGAAGAGTGTAGATTTCATGTTGTAAGTCTTACATTTGTGCTAACATATTTTCCATATCGGCCATGTTAACACTGCTCGTATCAAAAAATTCAATTTCCTCACCAGCTGATTTTCGTTGCCTCAAGTTGTACGGGTGTTTGTTCATAAGCAGAACTTGTTTTGCTCAAACAAAATCAACTAGCTATTTGCATAAAAAAACGTTAAAAGTTCAAAAAATACGCCGCTGTGCTGCTTCCAGGAAAAAAATTTCTGCCTCGTTGAAAATTTTGTCAAAGTTTTCGTTTCTCAGAATTTGCGTTAAAAACGGGAGTCACCCGTTGATCCCGTGGTCCGTTGATTAATGGTAGTAGTCACCTGAGATTTAAGGTCGCACATTTAAACTGTCAAAGCATTAGACCTTCGGCTAATTCTTCAAAATTTGATGAGTTCAAATTTCTTCTAAGTGGATCACTTTTTGATATCTTTGCACTTTCTGAAACTTGGCTAAAACCACACATTTCAACTCGTTCAGTTCATGTCCATGGTTATATCTTCTGTCGTAATGATCGCCTTGGTTCGAGAGTTGATGGTGTTGGTATATTTGTCTCGAATTCACTTAGGTTCAAGGTTGTTTTTAGAACATCACTAGTTGGAGTTTGTGAATCTTTATTTTTAGAAATTTGCTTTAATAGTCTGAAAATTCTATTTGGTGTACATAGTTTATTTCCCTTTTGGAAATATTGATATCTTTGAGTCTGAGCATTTTCAGCTACTCTCCACTTATTCCCATGTGATTATTGTTGGTGATTTCAATTATAATTTATTTGATGCCTCGAAATCTGTAATTTTTCGTTCATTATGCTTAAATCTGGGTTTGAGTATTAAACATAACTGTAAGCCTACTCATTTTGATATTTCTCATCACTCTACATCATTGATTGATTTTATGTTGGTTACAAATATTATTATTTTCGTATCAATTTCAGTATCCTGCTTTGTCTCGCCGTGCAGTTCTATGTGCCTGTTTCTAACATTGATGCATCTATTATTTTTGATACAAGCGACGTGGACTCAATATTCTACAATATTTCCTGCCTTTTTAAGTCGTTGTTAAGTTTTGTTCCTGTTGTTAAGAGAAGAATTAAATATGATAGTGATGTTTGGATGAAATCGTGCAGTTCTATGGGCCTGTTTCTAACATTGATGCATCTATTATTTTTGATACAAGCGACGTGGACTCAATATTCTACAATATTTCCTGCCTTTTTAAGTCGTTGTTAAGTTTTGTTCCTGTTGTTAAGAGAAGAATTAAATA
This sequence comes from Lucilia sericata, assembly GCF_015586225.1. Classification (NCBI taxonomy): domain Eukaryota; kingdom Metazoa; phylum Arthropoda; class Insecta; order Diptera; family Calliphoridae; genus Lucilia; species Lucilia sericata. The sequence continues at coordinate 279,624 of NW_023994473.1, forward strand.
TGATAGTGATGTTTGGATGAAATCAAATAACGTTGTATTAGCGAAATCTCTTCGAAATTTAGCTCTTTTGGCATACAGGAATAATAAAACTGCTGACAAATGGAGGATAGGCTTGATGGTGCGGAACTCTGGAGAATGCTTAGAAACTCTGGATGCTTTGATGATGATGATCATTCTAATGGATTAAACGTCGATGTTATTAATGATTATTTTGCTGGTTTTGGTACTGAGGATAGCAGTTTCAGTTTTGTGGACCTTCAACTTTTAGAGAATGGTGTGTCCTTTCGATGTGTAGATGAGTCTGAAACTTTGCTGGCTTTGAATAAGGTGGGATCTAATTCTGTCGGGACTAATGGTATTTCTATTCGGTTTGTCAAGTTAATGTTTCCATATGTATCTGGTTTATTGGTTTATTTATCTAACTCTGTCTCGGTGCTGCCACAATTATATATAACAAGAATAAAACTAACACAATATATTAAAATAATAACATTTTAAATGAACAAAAATAACGAAAAAAAAACTTTTTTAAAGGAAAAAAAAAATTTAAGAGTGCTTACAAAAATTTTTTTTTGTGTTTTTTTTTTGTTTTTTGAAAAAATCTGAAGTTATTCCATTTAAAAATTAAGAGAAAAAAATTGTAAATGCAATTGCAATTAATAAAACTTAAAAAAAAAAATGTGTTTATCAAATAAAAATGTTCCTATTTTAAACAAGTGCAACTCAAATAACTGGTGTATAATTTAGTACAAAAGGTAACTAGTCACTAACAGAGAAATGTGTCAACAGTTTCAATCGAAATGAATTGTTCAAATGGGAAAATATGCGGAGGTCAAAAGGTAAAAAATTCCAACATCGGCCTATTCTGACAATAAAAAACCGCTCAAACTACTACACCTGATCAACCTGAAAAGTTAAATGTACATTATTTGAACATATTCTACGAAATATCCCGAATACTCTGGAACACACCTTGTCAACATGTCCCTCAAAAGTGAGACGGTCATCAATATATACACCTAAACATCTAACTTGATTCACAAAAGTAATTTTACTATCACCAAATAAATATTAATATTAACTGAAAGTTGTCCAGTGACTCCAAAGAGAATAGCTTTAGTTTTAGCGGAATTAACAAGCAAAGAGTTAAAATTCGACCATTGAGCAAAGCGACTAAAGCTGTAATTGATTTTTGATTCTAGTACATCGCATTCATCACGATTCAAGAAAAGAAATAGATCATCTGCAAACAAAGAGGATTTGCAAAAGAAGGCGACCCAAAACAGAGCTCTGTGGCACCCCTGAAAAGTGGAAGAAGGCTAGAACATTCACCATCAATATCAACAAATTGTTGCCTGCCAGAGAGATATGAAAACACCAACTTTCACGAGGAACTGGAAAAATCAAAATTTTCACACAATTTGCGAGTCATAACCATGAAATAAATGGAATTAGTTAAAACAAGCTATTTTCCTATTAAAAATCAAAAGTATCTGATCCTTAAGTATGTGTTCTAGAACCTTAGAAAGCGTGGGTAGAATTGAACAGTATGAATTGTACCATTTTTCGGGATAGGGACAACTCCATAAGGAGGGAAAGGACGAAGTAGTCAATATGGAGTTAATATGGAATACCAAAAGGCTAGATATATGAGTAAAAATCATCATAAGAAAATTGATTGGTATACCATCAGTAATCACAGAATTAGATTTAATCTTACACAATGCCAGCCACAACGCCTCCTCATTAACATTTCTAAAGGAAAACAAGTAAGAAATTATAGTCGGGCGAGGACGACCATATAATACCCTACACCTTTGACAAAAATATAATGTGATTTAGTTGCCATAATAAAGCATTTAAGTTGAATTGTACCTTGCCTTAGGTATACATACTTAAGCCGTTTATTGTTGAATAAAATTGTGGACATTTAAATGAAATTTTGATGGGGGCTTTTCATAGGGGCTAGGGTCATATGGGAACCTATTATTATGGAATTCGTGGGGGTCATCAAGTCTTGTATACAACTTGGTTATTGCAGCTTTTTGTCGAGATATGAGTATATTAAACATAATTATGAACTTAAAAGCCCTATTCGGCGGATTCAGTTGTATGGGGGCTAGGTGAAATAATGGACCGATGGTAACCATTTTCAACAGGCTTCATCTACGGTACCATAAAAGATCATGTGCCAAATTTCATTGAATTATCTCCAAAATTGCGACCTGTAGTTTGATTACAAGTTTTAAAAGCCCTATTCGGGGGTTCAGTTGTATGGGGGCTAGGTGAAATAATGGGCCGATGGTAACCATTTTCAATAGGCTTCGTCTACGGTACCATAAAAGATCATGTGCCAAATTTCATTGAATTATCTCCAAAATTGCCAAATTTCATTGAATTATCTCCAAAATTGCGACCTGTAGTTTGATTACAAGTTTTAAAAGCCCTATTCGGGGGTTCAGTTATCTCCAAAATTGCGACCTGTAGTTTGATTACAAATTTTAAAAGCCCTATTCGGGGGTTCAGTTGTATGGGGGCTAGGTGAAATAATGGACCGATGGTAACCATTTTCAACAGGCTTCATCTACGGTACCATAAAATATCATGTGAAAAATTTCATTGAATTATCTCCAAAATTGCGACCTGTAGTTTGATTACAAGTTTTAAAAGCCCTATTCGGGGGTTCAGTTGTACGGGGCTAGGTAAAATAATGGACCGATGGTAACCATTTTCAATACCCTTCGTCTACGGTACCATAAAAGATCATGTGCCAAATTTCATTGAATTATCTCCAAAATTGCGACCTGTAGTTTGATTACAAGTTTTAAAAGCCCTTTTCGGGGGTTCAGTTGTATGGGGGCTAGGTGAAATAATGGACCGATGGTAACCATTTTCAATACCCTTCGTCTACGGTACCATAAAAGATCATGTGCCAAATTTCATTGAATTATCTCCAAAATTGCGACCTGTAGTTTGATTACAAATTTTAAAAGCCCTTTTCGGGGGTTCAGTTGTATGGGGGCTAGGTGAAATAATGGACCGATGGTAACCATTTTCAATAGGCTTCGTCTACGGTACCATAGAAGATCATGTGCTAAATTTCATTGAATTATCTCTAAAATTGCGACCTGTAGTTTGATTACAAGTTTTAAAAGCCCTATTCGAGGGGTTCAGTTGTATGGGGGCTAGGTGAAATAATGGACCGATGGTAACCATTTTCAATAGGCTTCGTCCCTGGTACAATAGAAGATCATGTACCAAATTTCATTGAATTATCTTCAAAATTGCGACCTGTAGTTTGATTACAAGGTTTACATGGACGGACGGACAGACGGACGGACAGACGGACGGACATAGCTAAATCGACTCAGAAAATGATTCTGAGCCGATTGGTATACTTTAAGGTGGGTATACGACCAATATTATTGTGCGTTACAAACATCAGCACAAACCCAATATACCCTCCCCACTAAAGTGGTGTAGGGTATAATGACCCAGCAAAATTAGTAAAATCAATGTGATTTGTTCTCTCCCCGGAACTAATATCAGCAAAATATTCATTTACCTCATCTACATTAAAACCACACCCAGTACCGTTATCACCTGTAAATCCACCTCCTTTCAAAATTCTCCACATAGCAGATGATTCTAAAGCAAAACACATCCGAGCAAAGTATTTTTTCCTTTCTTTGCGAATAGCATTCTTAGCCCTATTTCTATAACGACAGAAAACGTTCCAATTCTCAATACTAGACGACCTTCGGAATTCAGAATAAGCTAGGTTCCTTAGGGAACTTTCCTTCTAACAATCGGAACAAACCTAAACAGTGGTTATATCATAGATGTCAAAAATGAGGACTGAAATTCAGCAGAAGAAGAATTAAAGATGGGGTTTGGTCAAAATTTACCAAAAATAAAGAAACACCATCCCAGTCAATAGCAGTAAAGTTTCTATATTAAAAAAACCTAATAAGTTCTCAACCTTAATATGAAGGTAAAGAAAAATCAAAGCATGTTGAGATACTGATGGAAATTGTACCTGTTTGAAGGAGTAAACAATAGAGCTATTACTTAAAAGCCAAAAATCTAACAAAGATGTCGATGAATGGGCAACATCAAAGTAAGTGGGTCAAGAGTTATGAATCACTGAAAGTCCACATCTCAAGCACATTGACCTGACAAGATTTGCTTTCATAATATCGAACAAATTGCAGTTAAAACCACAAAAAATTACTATATCAGAGAATTTCATCAACAAATCATAGTGCCGGTCTTCAAATGAAAAAATATCACCATTAGGTAAATAGACCACACCAAAAAGAGTATTTTTTGCCACAATTAAGTAATTGAATAAATAGAGATTCACAAATACCTAGTTCTGATAGTCAGAAAACCACCTTATAACGCAAGGCGACAGAGATATAAAATCCTAAAATCTGTCATTTCTTACTAAGGAATATCCAGGTATCTTCAGCGATGCACTAGACACATAGGGCTTCAACCAAGTCTTAGAAATAGCCATTAAATCAATGTTACCACTTACAACCACTTTAAGTTCGTCAAATTCAACAGAATATGCCCAAATCTGAAATAATCTGAAAGATTCGGAAATAATGAGTTAAAAGGAGAGTTACCATTTATAACAGGACTTTTAGCTTCCAATGAAAGAAAAATTTGGGGAACCAAAAGCTATACAAAAATTGAATTAAAAATACATAACTAAACAGCCGTCAAAGGCAAAAATTGAGATCAAAAGTGATACAGAAATGAAAGAAAATAACAAAGTGTATTAATAAGATGTAAAAATAAAAGATATGAACTTAAACAATGTATACATCAAAACATTTTAGGCTTAAAAGGAAAGTATTCAAGAAAACTTTTAAAAACTCCAGACGAAAGTTAAAGCCTATGATGTAATGAATATAAAGACATGAAAAGTTATTTAAAACAGCAATTAAAAAGTTTTAACAAACATAAGATCTTCAAAGGAGGTAACAAAATTCAAAATGACTAAGATATGTTGTTAACAAATTTTAAGAACAAACAAGTTCTCGAAGATCGATCTGTCGCCATCGCCCGCATTGTAAACGGCTTGATCGACTTCGACTAAAATTGACACTTCCGTGTAAGAACGCCCTATTCAAGGCGTCAACATAAAGGAGACCAAGAGAAGTCACTTGTCGTCGACACAGTAAACAACAAACACTATCAAAACCAAACACCAAATAAAACAAAACACAATTACTTTGTGAAAACAAAATATAAATAAAAACATAAAAAAACTCACTACCAGTGAAAAACAAAACAACATTGAGCAGTTTTCAATTGCTAAAACAAAACAACATACACAACACTACACAAAATCAATTTTAATATTGATACAATAAAAACATTTACCAAACCAAAAACAACACAAAGTGTAACAAGCAATTTTAAAGCCCCTTTAAAATTGCAACAATAAAACTATTTAAAACTCTAAATCGAAGTTCTTTTCTCTTTTTTTTAACCAACAACAAAGGCTACAGGTTCTCAACAAAGTAAGTATATCGATCTCTTTGAATTTACTTTGTGATCAATACACGCTGATATATTCGACAGAATAAGCAAATACAACTTTCGGTTGGAATTTGTTCACAAGTGAATCAGAAAAATAAAATATAAAGTTATCCATCAGTCCTACTGGTAAGTAACCCGGAACAATGATCAACATCATAAGTAACTTCTCGACCATCAGCCAAAGTCAGCTTAACTAAAACCTTATCTGTGTTAAGTATAGTATACTTCATTATACACTCTAAGCGTTTCAATTTGCGACACATGGCACTTAAATTTGATACAGTAGGAGAGTGGTGATCATTAAGGAACAAACGACTATTAACCTCACCTCCAATGAGGTCACTGAATTTTAAGGATCTTGTCTTGAAGTACTCCTTCATCAGTCTGTCCCAAATGGACACACAATTAAATTTAATGAGGATTAATTTTTGGTTGCTTTTTCATACAAACATGGTTAATGTCACTATCCGATATATTGATCTTATAAAATGAGCGTAAGGAAATAATTCTAGACACCAGGTTATCTAAACCAGGAGACATTCCGTTTAAAACTATGTCTCCAAGGATTTAATTTTGGCTGTTGTTGCTGTATCAATGCTGTAAATAAGTTTGTTTTAATCAGGAATATCCTTCTTAAGCTCATTGTTGGAAGCCAAAACCTCATTTTTTAATTGCGAAAGAGTTTCAGTTAAAGAGTTCCTATAAGAATCCCGGTCTTCCTGGCTTGTTCTAATGAAGTCATTAAGACAAGCATCACAAGTGAATGAAAATGACATCTGTTTTTCTTTAAAAAGGGGCAGGAAGATGATGACACAATTTGCAAGTCCTGCACATAATGTTGCCTTGAGCTTTACCAATAGCCTCATTACAGCGTCCACATTTATATACTATTTTAACAGCAGGCATATTATGCAAAACGCAACAAGTATGAAAAACATGTTAGAGTGCCATATTCGGCTGAGCCGAATCTTAAATACCCTCCACCAGCTACTTTTATATTAATACTTTTTTAATTGATCAAATATTTGTAGAAATAAGTTTTCTCATGTCTTAAATAGAAAAACACCAAGATTTAAACATCTTAAAGCTGTTACAATTCCAAGATTTATTGAACATTACAAACCCCATTTTCTTTTATATTATTATAGCGCCCTAAGATATGCTTTAACGATATTGAATAATGTGCATGTATGCATGTGTGAGAAAGATTAAACGATTTTCAAAATATATAAAATTTTGTTCTACACAAATTGATAATGCAACTAGTTAAATACGGTTAAAGCGATTTTAAGGGCAGGACCTAGTACATAAAAGCTATATTTCAGTCAAATTTTGTATCTATATCGTAATTTTGTAATAAGTAATGTGTGTTCAAGTGATTTTCTGAAGGGACACTTGCATGGGACCGACCGCACCAATGTTATGGACCGATCGTGAACAAATCTTGAAATTTAATTTTTGTATACCAAACTAATATTTGTGCCAAATTTTGTATCAATAGCTTTATTTGGTAATGAGTAATGTGCGTTTAAGAGATTTTCGTAAAAGGACCTTGTATGGGAGCTATGACCAATTATGTATATAAAAACAAAATTTCAAAATTCTGTGTCTATATCATTATCTGGTAATGAATATTGAGCATTTAAGTGATTTTCTGGAGGGGACCTAGTATGAGAGCTATGACCAAATATGGACCGATCGTAAAACTATTTTATAGTGTAATTTATGTATATAAGAGCAATATTTGTGCTAAATGTATGGATATCAATATTTTGTAATGAGTTATGTGCATTTAAGTGATTTTAGGGAGGGAACCTTGTATGGGAGCTATGACCAATTATGGACCGATCGTAAAAAAATTTTGAAATAACATTTCTGTGTACAAAAATAGTATGTATGCCAAATTTTTTTTTAAGTTTTTTTTTAAGTGATTTTCGGGAGAGGACCTTGCATGGGAGCTATGATCAATTATGGACCGATAGGAAAAGAATTTCACAGTAATATTTCTGTGTATATGAGTAATACCTGTTTCAAACTTTATATGGATATTTTAATTTAGCAATTAGTTATGTGCGTTTTAGTGATTTTCGGGAGAGGACCTTGTATGGGAGGTATGACCGATTATGGACCGATCCGAAAAAAACTTCGATAGTAATATTTCTGTATATGTGAGCAAAATACTTGCAACAAATTTTATATGGATATCTTAATTTAGTAAGTTTAAGTGATTTTCGGGAGGGGACCTTGTATGGGAGCTATGACCAATTATGGACCGATCGGAAAAAAATTTCAAAGTAATATTTCCAAATTTTATATGGATATCCTAATTTATTAATGGGTTATGTGCGTTTAAGTGATTTTCGGAAGGGGACCTTGTATGGGAGCTATGACCAATTATGGACCGATCGGAAAAAAATTTCAAAGTAATATTTCTGTATATGTGAGCAATACTAGTACCAAATTTTATATGGATATCTTAATTTAGTAATGAGTTATATGCGTTTAAGTGATTTTTAGGAAGGGTCCTTGTATGGGAGCTATGACCAATTATGGACCGTTCGGAAAAAAAATCTCATAGTAATATTTCTATGCATATGAGCAATAGTTATTCCAAGTTTTATATGGATATCTTAATTTAGTGATGAGTTATGCGCGTTTAAGTGATTTTCGGGAAGGGTCCTTGTATGGGAGCTATGACCAATTATGGACCGATCGGAAAAAAATTTCAAATTAATATTTCTGTATATGTGGGCAATACTTGTACCAAATTTTATATGGATATCTTAATTTATTAATGAGTTATGTGTGTTTAAGTGATTTTCGGAAGGGGACCTTGTATGGGTGCTATGACCAATTATGGACCGATCGGAAAAAAATTTCACAGTAATATTTCTGTGCATATGGGCAATACTTATTCCACATTTTATATGGATATCTTAATTTAGTAATGAGTTATGTGCGTTTAAGTGATTTTCGAGAGGGGACCTTGTATGGGAGCTATGTCCAACTATGGACCAATCCAGAAAATTTTTTCTCTCAATGAATTCTATTGATATAAGATTTTAACTTGTAAAATTTTGTGAAGATATCAACATTCAGACGGAAGTTATTAACAAAAAACTCATTTTCCGGGAATATGTACTTTTGTATGGGAGGTATATGAAATTATGGACCGATTCTTTCAATTTTCAGCAGGAATCAAGATGTTGTGTAGAAACGAATGTATAATGACTTTCATGGTAGTATCTTGCATAGTTTTCGAGAAAATTACATCAGAATGTGTAAAAAATGCTTATTCTTTTCGGAGTTGTTTTAAATTTTGATTCATAACTTTTTCCGGTGTGAACCGATTTTGCTCATTTTCTATACCAAACTGTACCGGATAATAATGAATATTTTGGGTGAATTTGGTTAAACTATATTGCTCCGTTTTAACGTGAGCGTGTTTTACAGACAGACAGACAGGCGGACGGACGGACATAGCTAAATCGACTCAGAATTTCATAAGGACCCAGAATATATATACTTTGTTGGGTCTCAGATGAATATTTCTTGGTGTTACGCAGGGAATGATAAACTTATATACCCTCTATCACCACTGATGGTGGCTCAATATACTTGTTTCACAGCGAAACGGCATCACTGTCAACGACAGAGGAGGTTTTTCTTTAGCGCAAATTTTATTTTTTTGTGTATTTTTCAATTAATTTAATTTTAACGATTTTCCCTGATATTTCGGGCACACTCTTTGCAATATTTGCGATAGTGGAACCTGAATTCTGTGGAACATGGAAGAGGACGGTACGGATGGCGACAGTAATGTCAATGGTCAACAACAAACAACATTTGATCACAGGCAAATTTGAGTTCTAAACGTAGAAGATCTACCAATATTGATGTCTCCCATCTGGGTGAAAACAGATATGCTTTATTAGCTGGATTAGAAATTGAGAACAATGAAGAACGTCCCAAGCGGGGAAGAAATGAAAAGGCTGACACGGCTACAACAAAGAGAACGCCATATTGTACACAAATATTCTTATACAATGTAAAGCGCCTAGTTGAGCAATTGGAAGCGAAGACACCAAAAATTAATTTTAAAATAAGAAACGTCAATAAACATAAAAACAAGCTTTATTTATCAGATGTATTGGTACACACAGAAATGATGGCTATTTTACGTGAGAAGAATATTCAGTCGTACTCTTACACACCAAAAGAGTTGAAGCAAATGTCATTTGTACTAAGAGGTTTACATTTCGATACCGAAAATGATGAAATTAAAAATGCTCTGGATAAAATTGCTCCAGATGTTGTTGCAAAGGTTAGTCATTTTACAACTCCACATTCGATCAAAAATGCCTACAACACGGGGTTGTTTCTGATCACGTTAAAACCTGGAAAAACACTTAGCGACATCACAGTGGGGCAGAATGGAAATTTTTTGGAAATAAATCTGGCATTTCTAAACGGCTGATCCGATCGGGATAAAATTTGGCGTGAGCGTAGCCAAGGAGTATTCGAGTTTATGTTTTGAAGATGAACCCTGCAGATGCCCCAGGGACGGCGCTGTGGCGGCTCAAAGTAGGGTACCTACGACATGTAAAATTTTTAAACTCGTGCCATTTTTTTGGTTTTCACCCAAATACAAAGATTTTTATATTTTGTGAAAGCGCTCGACGAGATCTTCAAAAAACATGCTTGGACATACTACTTATCTCTTATAATATCCGAGTTATAGGCATTTAAAAATTTAGTGATACAAAATTTACCATACCTTGGTCCGTCATTTTTTGAATACCGGGCGTAATTTTGGACCAAATGGACTCATTTTTTTCTTGTTAGTTAGACAACAAAATTTCCAATAATATACAAATATACAGATCAATATCATTTACAGATCCAAAAATATACGTTTTTTAATTTAAAAATTCAAAAAATTTTAGATTTTTGCCGTTTTTTGCCAAAAATGTGTCTTAACTCTTTTATTAATAAAATAAAATTTTCTTTAAGAACATATAACAATTTTATAGTTTTCTAAAAGGTATCTTTACGCAGAACGCTTTGGCGTAAAAAACTTGTCCTATTTTTTGAAAATGTTGCCACTGCGTCCTTCCGAATATGACCTATTTTTTATCAAAACTTCAACTTTGGGCGACATGTTCTAAAATCCCAAAGCTGGGATCAGAAAACTGAAAGCAGTTTTGGAAACCTCAATATGTTTTCTATTTACTTCAAAAGTATTTTCCCAGCCCTGAAAGAAATGTGGACCCTATGGGCAAAAAAGTAAAAAATCCCATTTTTGGGATTTTCATTCCTATTTTTGGGAATTGCGGGATGCCCTTTGACCTTTTCAATTTTTTTTTGCATTTTCTTATTTGAAATGACAAATTTAACAAGCGTTGAAAATTTCATTGAGTTTTGTTCATAAATAAAGATTTTGTCATATATTACATATTTGTTTAATTTCTAAAACTATGATTTATATCAAAATTTTAATAGGGTCGCAGATAGCTACAACAATTTAGTCCATATTTATCCTTTAATATCATTTTTTAGTTAGATATGGAAATTCTCGACCCTTTACAAAATTTCAAGCCAATATCTCAATTACATTCAAAAATATGTTCATTTAAACCTGTGTCCTTTAATTCTTTTCATATTTTAGTATTAAGTATGACAGAACATATATTTGGTGTTGAATAAAATATTTGGACAATTTTTAAAAATTATTTAGTTAATTATTTTATTAAAAACTATAACATTGTATATACAATAAAAAAATTATAATTTTATTATGAGCCACGCACAACAGCACCTAAATCACCCCACACAAACCACCTTTCCCTCCCACCGAAACATAAAACACAATTAAATACAAAATCATCAGTTAGTATAATAGCTATTTTTATTTGAACTGTTTATCTTAAACATAATACAATTAATTCTTACAACCTACTTATACAGTTAATTCCTAACACTACTTATTTTCTATAAAATAATCTGTCATATCGGTATACATATCCAGAAGGTAATATAAGTCCTTTAAATCTTCCTTGTTTTGAGATGATAGAGTTTCATAACAAATCCATCTTTTACGCATAGTTGAAAGAACAGGATCAGAAGATAGAAGTAAACTATTAAAAATATCTTCATTCTGTGATTGCCTGGAGCATTTTCTTGAGCTGAATAGTTGAACATGCTTAAAATCTCGATTCCTCGCTTCCTGAGCTTCTTCTGTTAACTCTCCAAGTGGCCATTAAAATAGTGTTAACTCTTCGAAGCAACTCCTTGTCGATTCCAGTTATTTTTGAAGTAATTTCAAAATCACGAAAAAACCTTCTCGCCGTATTACTGTCATTTGTACTACCGCAACTTGGAAGTGGTTTGTCGATGTTTAATCCCATCTGAACTTTAAATTCTTCTTGGATTCTGCTTTTTTCCGCAGCTCTCAGTTCTTTCAATTCTTCATTATTTTTTGTTGATTTAATAAGATTCTCTGGCACACTTCTATATTTGAGGTCGTATGCTATGTGTAAAAAGTAATCCAAAAATCGTATTCTGGCATGAAGTGGTGAAATTCCGAAAGACAGGACTTCTTCATTAATACTTCTGCTTTTTTTTATATTTAAGAATTGCGACTTTTTCTCATTACATATTGAGCATCTCCAGAAGGAAGAAGTTTCTGTTATGGCATTGCTGACCTTTCCATCAATCATTGTTAAGCTTAGCTGATATGATACGTTAATAGAGAATTCCTTTATTTTTATGCAAATGGGCTCCAGTGCATTTATTTCATCTTTTAAATATTCCACTAAATCTTTTGTTGTTTTCTTTGACTCCTTTATATATTCAAATCCAATGGGTCTACAAAAATTTTTTGAACCCGGAGTTGTATTGATCCATATATCTTCAAATGAATTTCCGATGCTTGACGATGATGGATTAAGGGAATATGAACGAATTCGTAATGGCACTAATGATGACATAAATACACTTTTGTAGTCTGCTAATGTCCGACTTCCACAAGCTTGTTTGTATTCTGGAAGTGCTGATAAACCGTCACATCCCCACTTACACATTAAGACAACATCACAGTTATGAATTTTCCTTAGTTGGTCTTCTGAAAAGTCTGACACAATTCTTGATGCTGTGTTTTCGAGCAAATATGATATATCAATACAAGCTTCCACATCATTAACAGCAATAGGTGATGGTAGGATAGTTTGTTTTTTTCCTGGATCGCCTTGTATGATGGTAATATATTGTGTCCTTTTTCATGCAGAGCTTTCCTTAATATTTGGTACTTATTTCGACTGAGAACCAGTTCCAACATAAGCGCTATTGCTTCCTCTTCAGTAAAATTTGATTGTGATGTTGGAGTTGGTATACTTTCCACAATTCGCTTAAGTCGTTTTGGTGATGCATTAGGAAGAATATTTGCAATATGTACGACATCCATAGGTTGGTTTTCCTTTTTCAGCATTTCGTTAAATGTATCAGCAATTTCCTCATTTGAGATTGAAAAAAGTTTTTGTGTGACCCTCTTTTTTTGACCTTGAACATAAGTCTTCGTATGACTTGCAAGGCGCTCCTGTTGATGTGTTGTTAGTTGAGATTTCCGTAATAGTTTCCATCCAACTACAAAATTTTAATCGAAATTTCTTTTGATTTCCATCCACAGACTTACTTTTTATATCAAAAAGTTTTAAATTTTTGATATGCCTGTTTTGTCTACTTTTCTACTATATGTAGTTTTTATATAATTTGAAATGTCTTCAATTCTTTCTGGCCCTTTTGAAGATACACTCCATAAAACGGAACACAACTTTTTTTACTTTAATGTAATCTTCATTGTAGATTTATTAAATATGGTACTTAAAATCTAAGAAGTTTACTTATATACCAATTCTTGTCATTTCCGATACAGGTATTCCAAAGTAAAAAATTATGAATTGTCAACCTATTAACATTTAGGACTATATTACTATAACCAGTAATTCAGTCATTGATATTTCTTATTAGTGAATGAATCGAAATTATCATTACCTGTATATTTTTACCTACATGATCATAAACAAAACAGAACGAAATGATCTGTCGAAAAAATTTAGGTAAAAACAAGTAAGAAATTATAGTCGGGCGAGGCCGACCATATAATACCCTACACCTGTTACAAAAATAAAATGTGATTTAGTTTTCATAATAAAGCACTAAGGTTGAATTGCACCTTGCCTTGAATTATACTTAAGCCATTTATTGTTGAATAAAATTGTGGACATTTAAGTCAAATTTTGAAGGGGGATTTGTATAGGGGCTATGGTCAAATGAGACCCTATAATTAAAAAAATTCATGAGAGTTATCAAGGCTAGTACAGAACTTGGTTTTGCAGCTTTTTGTCGAGATGCGAGTATAATAAACATAATTATAAACTTAAAATCCCTATTTGTCGGGTTCAGTTGTATGGGATCTAAGTGAAATAATGGACCGATGTTAACCATTTTCAATAGGCTTCGTCCCTAAGACAATAGAAGATCATATGCCAAATTTCAATGAATTATCATCAAAATTGCGACCTGTAGTTTGATTACAAGGTTTACAAGCCCTATTCGGGGGTTCAGTTGTATGGGGGCTAGGTGAAATAATGGACCGATATTAACCATTTTCAATAGGCCTCGTCCCTGGGACAATAGAAGATCATGTGCCAAATTTCATTGAATTATCTTCAAAATTGCGACCTGTAGTTTGATTACAAGGTTTACATGGACGGACAGACGGACGGACGGACGGACATAGCTAAATCGACTCAGAAAATGATTCTAAGCCGATTGGTATACTTTAAGGTGGGTATAGGACCAATATTATTGTGCGTTACAAACATCAGCACAAATCCAATATACCCTCCCCACTAAAGTGGTGTAGGGTATAAATAATTATAAATTTTTTTAAATTTTTTCTATTTAAATTTTTTTAAATAGAAAATAGGTAAATATAAGATTTAAATATGTTCTGTCATACTTAATACTAAAATATGAAAAAGATGAAATTAAAGGACACAGGTTTAAATGAACATAGTTTTGAATGTAATTGAGATATATCTAACTAAAAAATGATATTAAGGGATAAATATGGACTAAATTGTTGTAGCTATCTGCGACCCTATTAAAATTTTGATATAAATCATAGTTTTAGAAATTAAACAAATATGTAATATATGACAAAATCTTTATATATGAACAAAACTCAATGAAATTTTCAACGCTTGTTAAATTTGTCATTTCAAATAAGAAAATGCAAAAAAAAATTTAAAAGGTCAAAGGGCATCCCGCAATTCCCAAAAATAGGAATGAAAATCCCAAAAATGGGATTTTTTACTTTTTTGCCCATAGGCTCCACATTTCTTTCAGGGCTGGGAAAATACTTTTGGAGTAAATAGAAAACATATTGAGGTTTCCAAAACTGCTTTCAGTTTTCTGATCCCAGCTTTGGGATTTTAGAACATGTCGCCCAAAGTTGAAGTTTTGATAAAAAATAGGTCATATTCGGAAGGACGCAGTGGCAACATTTTCAAAAAATAGGACAAGTTTTTTACGCCAAAGCGTTCTGCGTAAAGATACCTTTTAGAAAACTATAAAATTATATGTTCTTAAAGTAAATTTTATTTTATTAATAAAAGAGTTAAGACACATTTTTGGCAAAAAACGGCAAAAATCTAAAATTTTTTGAATTTTTAAATTTAAAAACGTATATTTTTGGATCTGTAAATGATATTGATCTGAAATTTTTCGTATATTAATGGAAATTTTGTTGTCTAACTAACAAGAAAAAATTGAGTCCATTTGGTCCAAAATTACGCCCGGTATTCAAAAAAAGGCGGACCAAGGTATGGTAAATTTTGTATCACTAAATTTTTAAATTCCTATAACTCGGATATTATAAGAGATAAGTAGTATGTCCAAGCATGTTTTTTCAAGATCTCGTCGAGCGCTTTCACAAAATATAAAAATCTTTGTATTTGGGTGAAAAACAAAAAAATGGCACGAGTTTAAAAATTTTACATGTCGTAGGTACCCTATTTTGAGCCGCCACAGCGCCGTCCCTGGGGCATCTGCAGGGTTTATCTTCAAAACTTAAACTCGAATACTCCTTGGCTACGCTCACGCCAAATTTTATCCCGATCGGATCAGCCGTTTAGAAATGCCAGATTTATTTCCAAAAAATTTCCATTCTGCCCCACTGTGCGACATTTCACATATTAAATATCTGCTTAGTCAGTCTATCACTTGGGAAAGACGAAAAGTAAAGAAAAAGAATTACAATGCCACAGGTGTCAGCGATGGGGGCATATATCAAAGAATTGTAATTCTGAGTACAAGTGCGTAAAATGTGATAAAAAACACATTCCAGGCGAATGTCAAAGATCAAAGTCTGAAAACTCAGATCCATATTGTGTGAATTGTGGGGAAAGCGCCCATCCTGCAAATTGGAGAGGGTGTACTGCCTACAAAAAGTTTATTGACAGTCGAAAGGAGCGAATTACAAAATCTCATGAGGAGAAAACTATAGCCAAAAACAATGTAAACAAAATCGTAAGCAATTCGCAACACATCCCAGGAAAATATTTTGCAAGTTTATTTCATGCAAACACTTGAAACTTGCCAGCTTGTTTCTAGAATCAACAGAATTGTCGCTAGAAGACCAAATCAACATTTTCTTAAAAGAATACAAAACAATGATAAAAAATGAAGCCAAAACAGAATTTTTGCGCCTCCTTAACAAAACTAAATCTGAATATGGGTCATAGATTCATAAATTTTGTATCTTTTAATGTTCGTTCTCTTGTAAACACCAGTCGACAAGCTGAACTTTCTACTCTGCTTTATCAAAATCATATTGATATTGCCCTTTTACAAGAATGTCACCTACACAGGAATAAGAAAATTACTATTCCTGGCTATAACGTTATATATGACTACTCACCTATAGGAGTGGCAATAGTACTAAAAAAACAATTAAAACCACAGAATTAATATTGCTGGAACATCGCTCAATAATGTTTTTATTCAAATAGAACTCATTGTTAATAATTCCACCAAAAAGTTTCTAATTGGTTCAGTATACGTACCTTTCATTCAGGCGGCTCAAAAACTACACAACAGCCTAAACGATATCCTTGAAGTTTCCAGAAATTTTGATGGGTTTGTAATTGGCGGCGATCTTAACGCTAAAAGCACTAGTTGGGGAGACAGTTCAGATAATGGTAATGGATGAACAATCCGTAATTGGTTGCAAAGTAATAACTTAGACGTGAAACGAGTTTGCGATGTATCCCCTTCATACCCCAATGGTTTGTCTTACCTCGATCACTTTTTATTAAGCACGAACATAATAGACAGTTTACATCCTAATTACAAGATCAGGAGTCTACCAACATTTTCAGATCATTTTCCACCGATTTTAATACTGAAATTTGGATCAGGAAATCTTCATCTTAGGAATCCGTCAGTAATAACATCTTACAAAAACACCAATTGGGACTTATTTCGTAGAGATCTTGAAGCAGCATCCTGTGATATTCTTCCACCTACCACCTGCAACTTAAATAATGAAAATTTGGATTCATTAATTAACGCATTCAACTCAAAAGTTACTACAGTATATAATACACACTCGGAAAAATTGGAAATCACTGATCGCAAGAGGCCGTATCCAGAAAACATTAAAAAAATTTTCAAAATAAAGTACACATGGCAGGAGGAGTTAAAAAAAAAATCTTCCATCAAAATGGCGACAAACCTAATCGTGAGTATAGAATATTGTCAAATCAAATTCAGCTGTTCAAAACAATCATTAATGAACTGGTTAATATGGAAGAAACAAAAAGATTTAGCAATAGGTTATCAAAAATCCAACCAGGTCCAACTGCATTTAAAGATATATATCAAATTACAGAAATGTCTAAATCGCCTTTTTGTCATCAAACTATTAATAATAATGGAAAAATGGAATATCCGTCAATGATCTTCCTAGTAATATTTATTCCTTTGACACAAATTTTAAAGCAGATGAAAATTCTGATACTTTTCATTTTATAAATGTTGATACCATAAGATCCCATATTAATAGTATTAATTGCAAGAAGTCATATGGGCTTGACAACATTTCAAATTTTCTAATTAAAAAGTTCCCGGACGCAACGCTAAAACTTCTCACGATAATCTTTAATAATTGTATTAACAATGGATATTTTCCATCTGCTTGGAAGATGGCAAAAATTCTGCATATCAAAAAGATATGAGATGGTAAGAAGCCAGAGGAATTTCGACCGATATCCCTATAGTCCAATATTGGTAAATTATTCGAGCGTATACTGAAGGAAAAACTGGAAAAGGAATTCATCATTGAACCTATTCCAGATTTCCAATTTGGGTTCAGAAGATAACATTCAACTCAACATGCTTTGCTAAAGTTTCATAATGACGTGGTCCACAACCTAAGGGAGAAAAAATGTTCTTTAGCTATCTCATTGGATATCGAAAAGGCTTTTGACTCCGTCTGTCATAAAAGTTTAATATACAAACTTATAAATCTTGGCATTGATCCTTATCTTCTGAAAATATTGAATAGTTATTTCACTAAAAGAAAATTCTGCGTTCAAATCAACAGCACCATATCGGAAATCAGCACTGTCAACATTGGAGTTCCTCAGGGCAGCATATTAGCACCATTTCCTTTTTAATATATTCCTACATGATTTCCCACATCAGTACAACTCTAAGGCTATTCTCTATGCCGATGATTGCCTCATTTATTCACATGACATCTCACCATCAGAAGCTCTGAACAGTGTTGCTATACATCTTGGTTTAATAGACAATTTTTATAATGAATGGGGAATAAGGATTAACGCTGCGAAGTCGGAAGCCATTTGCATCAGAAATGCATCCGGTAAATGTGCAAAGTTTGTGGTCCCGGAAAGCAAATCACTAAGACTTTCTTTAAATGGTGTGGAAATTCAGATTAAAAACTCTATAAAGTACCTGGGAATAAAATTTGACAAACTGTTAAAATTCAATAATAACGCGAGAAATCGCCTGGAAAAGGCAAGAAAAATATCAAGAATGTTTTCAAGCCTTTTACACGCCAAATACCAATAAAGACAAAACTTCTAATTTATAAAGTTGCAATCAGATCGGTCCTCATTTACGGTTTTCCCATTTGGTTCACTATGTCGCCTACAGTGGCCAAGGAGATTGAAACCTTTGAACGTGGAATATTAAGGAAATGTATTGGGAAAAATTACCAGAATGAAACAAAACGCTTCTCAAATAATTACATATATAAAAATGCAGATATACTACCTTTCTGCCGATACGCCAAGACACAACAACTTATTGGACAAATCTTTGAACAAGAGAATCTAACAACCTGGACTTCTTTTTCATATCTGTCTCCGATAGGAATTCTCCACGAGAACATTGATGATGATCCGGATCCTTATACTTTGCCGTCATTCTACTTGAAATCAGCACCTGGTGTACACAGAGGCTGAAAATGAGGGTATTTGTGAACATTATTACAAGATTTTATTATTTGTAATTGTTATTATTATAGACTAATATTACTTATAGCTAGTATTTTAATATTTAATCTGTGATATTTAGGATGGTTACCTTTTATCTTAATATGCTCCATTCTCATTGGAAATTTTTGCATTTATATGCTTTCTTATTTATAATTTATAAACTTATTTACATGTTTACATCTTATTTATGTTTTGTTTTGATCCACAAATTCTGCATTTATATGCGGTCGTTTGTTATATACCATTTACATTCAGTTTGTCAATGTTATTAAAAGAATCTTTGATATTTATGTTTTTAAGTGTTATTTAGTCTTAAGTTTGTTATTTACAGACATTCGCTCTGTTAGCTAATGTAAAGACCGAAAGCAAGTCTTGTATTTTATATACATTTTGTAGAAAATACATATTCTATTTCATTTATATGCATTGTTGTGTAATATCCTATTATTGTTATTAGAGTAAGACAAATATAGCTCTAAGAATCATATTGTTCTCATTGTATGTAAGACACGAAAAATGTCATCGAAAAGAAAGAAGACTTAATAAAAAAATTTACTTTTTAGCAGACAACAACAACGCAAGTCAAATTCAGTTGCCACAATATTAAACAAAATATTGAAATAAATTTATATATATTTTAAATTGCTTATTGTCTGTTTCAAAATAAAATAATAAAACTGCAGTAAAGATCAGAGATACAAGCCGATGCGAAATGATCGGCGGCGGCGGCGGCTTATTACAGAAAATATCGGCGGCGGCTAAATTGTCGGCTCAATGTAACTTTTTCTTTAGAAATTGACCTTATAAGGTTTATTATATTGAAAAATCTTTGTATAATAGTCTGTTACATAGAAACCTGTCTCTATATAAGTTTTATTCTGCAGAAAATGGACATTTATAGTAGTTTTCACTATTTTAATATTAGCACAATATTGTGTGGCAACTCTTTTCAATTTGCCATAAGAATTTAAAATAGTGGCAACTCCGTTCAAATTGGTGAAATTATGTTCTGAAATACATGTGCGATTCTAATCTTTATCAGCGGCTACGTTTAAGCCGGCTTAGCTTTTGAGCCGAAAGAAGTCGGCGGCGGCGCGGCTTGCAAAATATTACCGGCGGCCAGCCGCCGCCGATTTGAGCCGTCTCGGCTTGTATCTCTGGTAAAGATTGTTAAAAATTTTCTGTATTCTTAATAATTTCTTGACTGCTGTAAAACCAGTGTTGCCAACTCGTCCAAGGCCAAAGGCACCGTGAACGGTTCAAAAACGGGTAAAATAGGGTAAAATTTCGAATAAAATAGAGCAAAAAGCACCAATCATAATTTTAAATAATAGGTGTAAAGGAGCAGGATGTAAAAATACAAAATTTGGTTTTTTTGAAAAATTTATTGTTAGTTTGAACAAAGACATAAACATAAATCATTTCATTTAAATATAGCAATTCATTTAAACATAAATAACAAATACTTTTTTTGAGATCGTTAACAATATGTAAGTACATTAATTTTCAAATAAATCAATATCCTCTTCTGTGCAATCATTAGGCCACAAAACAGTTTTAATAAAATATTTTGACTTTTTGTAAGTATCATTACTATCAATTTTATTATAAACATGTGGTGGTAGTTGAAAATTGCTACAACGTGCATTTTCAAATTTTAAACCATATTTAATGTGTAACAGAGCATTTGCTGAATTTAAGGACAATCGGTTTCTTATTTTAGTTTTAAACAAATTCATCAAACTAAAAGTTCTTTCTACCTCAGCATTACAATAAGGCAACGAAAGTAATTTTAAGACAAAATTAGTGAGATTGGTTTCTCCCAAAGAATCTTTAAAATTGTGGACTTCAATCCAAAACTCGTCAGTTCTTTGTGTATTTTTCCATTTATGTAGTGTAAGATTATTAAGGCTTATTTCAATTGTATTTATTACATTAGGATCTTTAATAAATTCGTTAATAAAATGTATAATTTCATTATTATTATTTTTTAAAATATTTTCCACGCTAAATAATGATAAGTTTTGCAACAATTTAAAATTTTTTGGAAGTTTTCGGTTTAAGTCAATTACAAGATTTTTTATAAATTCAATTAGGTTGTTTTTTATGATGTGTTTGTCATTTTCACTTATATTACAATCTTTGCAAGTTTTTCACGTGGTCGGCGTTAACTGACTCAAATGCCAAATTCACTTTTTGAATTTCATCCAAAATTGAACCCAAGTAAACCAAATAAATAAAATGTTTGCTGTCATTGTACATATTTTTCAGCAAATTGGAAACAAAACAATTGTCTTTTAATAAGTTAAAATGAGTTTTTAACTCTAACCACATCTTCAGTATTACCTTTACGGCCTTTTCTACGGACAACCACCTGGTATTAGACACCATTGGAATTTTTTGAGGATTCATATCTTCATTGTTTAAAAGCTTATAAATTTTAGCATATGACTTTTGTCTAACTGGAGAATGAGCAAACCAGTTATGAGTTTCTTTTACAAGAAATTCCAAATTATTTGGAAAACTTTTTTCGGTTGCCACATACAGCCAATTGTATGGAGTGACATACGCATGGGACCAAAATGAAAGTTTAAAGGTTGTATTTTTGTTCAATTTTTCGGTGCAAGCCATTGTATGTTCCCGTCATAACCGCAGCGTTGTCTGTTCCTATGGCTACTAAATTTTTAAAATCAAGCTCCAGAATATTTATTAAGCGTTCTAATCCATATAAGATATCATCAGCAGTACCTCCTTGTAAATCTATTAAGCCAAGGAATGTTGTAATAAACATGTTTTTTTAACGCTAAAATACCTTATGACGACACCAAGTAATTTTTCAACTGATATGTCAGTTCCTTCGTCTAATATTAGACTGAATGGAGCACATTTTATATCATCGATAAAATTTTTTATAAAAATGGAGCTATAACATTAGTTATGATTTGAGAGGTCTTTGTTCTGTGCAGCTTTGCTATCCGAAAATATTTCTGTACAAATATCAGACAAATGATCAATACAAGAAAATGATGTGTGTACTGATGTATACAAACATAAGCGTGCTTGGGCTTTTTGATTTTCTTTTGGCTCCCTTGCTTCAAACGATAGCTCCGGCTGTATCGAAAAGCTACTGGTTGGATTTATTGCCTTTTTATGTTTTTTGGTTTCACTATGTCGCAATAAATCGCTGTGCCGTGCATTTATTTCACCATGGCAGCAAATACATAATGCCTTCGACTGGTCTTTTGCAGGCTTTAGCCATTTCTTAAATGCTGGAAAGTCTCCCAAACTTTTCTATACTTTTGTCGATCCATCTAAATAATCTAAAAATATTAATATGTAAACATCTTAAGAAGTTTATTGTTACTTACCTTTATTTTCAATAAAAAACTTCGAAATTCATTCTTTTTGAAATATTTTGATATTTCTGGGAACTATAATTCCTTATAACTTGTTTAATCTGTTGTTTTTAAATTGATTGAAAACTCCAGAAACGTTGCGCACAAATATTTTCAAAAAAAAAAATACGTATATAAAAAAACTACATAGTTGGATAAAAAGTACTAAATGCAAAGAAATAAGTGGTTAAGAAACTCAATGTCAAAAAGAAATGAAAATAATATCATAGTTGCATAAAAACATCAAAAACAGTCGTTAAGAAATTTGATGTGAAAAAGAAATTAAAAAATGTCATATTTGTATGAAAAAGCACTAAAAGCACTGTGAGAAATTTTAAATAGCACTATAAATACCCGTTTTATTTTAGCGGGTATTTGTTAAAAATGTACGGGTACAAAGAGCTAAAATACACCAAAAAATACCCGAAAAGCACCGAAATGGCAACACTGTGTAAAACACACGCGTCTATTCAGGCATAGCGCTGCCATATTAGCTGGAGGGTGACAAATATTGTGTTGATGTGTGAGTATGATCGATCTTTTCTTTATATCGATATTTGCCCTTCTTGCTCTTATTTCATTAAGTAAAATCTTTATCGAGGCTTCTTTTCATCAAATTACAATATATATGTATATAAATCGGCATTATAACAAAATAAATCTTAGAACTATATATGTTTTGTTCTAGTACACATTGAATGATAAAGCAACTTTGCTATATTTAAAATATTAATTAAAATTATCACATTATGTCTATCGCTGAATAAGCATTGATTTAGCGATAGACATTTACGATATCAAAAAGAGTATAATCTGTTAATAAATAAAAAAATATATAAAATAACCCTTAAATACTAGTTAACAATCTGTTCAAAAAATTAACAAAACAGGTACATATTAATCACAAACATGTTAATAACAATATTAAACGAGCTGTACATGTACATACACAAATGAATGAAAGTTTAATGACATTAATAACCGTTATCGTTTTAAATGAAAATGAAATATACAAATAATTATATAAAATGATACCTTGTGCGTGTAAAGCAAAAAATAAAAATAACTAATACTAAAATATCACAGTTCATAGTCTCTAGACCCTATGGGAGCCTGGAGTGGATTTTACATAAAAATCAGGAGGGTTGAAAGGGTCGTCGTCAGTGGATTCCAACGTAATACCAACTGGGGACATGTAGGGAAACATTTTTATTTATTTATTTATTTACACGGCTACAGCATCAAATATACTTCAGCTGGGAAATTGTAATACAATAATAATAATAACAGTAATATAATAATAATAATAATAATAATAATAATAAAAAATAATAATATATTAATATTAAAATATTATAATTAAAATATTGTATAATTATCAATTATCAAATTAATCAGCAGGAAACATAACAAGATTATAAAACATTAGTAAAAATTAAACTATAGGTAATACAATGGTTGATATAAAGATTTAAAATCAATAGTTGATAGAGTAGGAGTAGACAAGTATGACATCAGCAGGATCAGAGAAACGAAGTGGTTAAATTAAACAACAGGAACACATGGACGAAGATGATCAGGATCACAGGAACGAAATGGTTTATTGAGCAACAATAACACATGGAAGAATATGAAGAATATAATCAGCAGGAACACATGAATATAGGGAATATTGTTTATAATTAATAGTTTCGGACTAGGTATATAGGAACTGGAACTGGAGGAATGCAGGAAATGGTTATTAGAGAAGACGTCATCAGGAATCAGCAACATAAGGAATGTATGTAATAAATTTTAACATCGGAGTAGGCATAAAAACATCGATTGGAACTTGAGATATGAACGCAATTTAAAACAGGAAAGGCATCATCAGTTATCGAAAGAAAAACATCAAGAGGAACACATGAACAATGTATTAAAAATCAGATGCGTCAGAGTAGGTACTATGACATCGACTAGAACTGGAACTCGAAAAAGCAGGAAATGGATACTAGCAAGGACATCGTCAGGAAGCAGTAGCATAAGAAATTTTAACATCAGAGTAGGTATAAGGACATCGATTGGAAGAAAAAAAAAGGAAAGATCATCGGCAGGAACAGAGTAACCGAAGAGATGAATGCAGTATTTGATATCAGCATGAACACATGAACTATACGGTAGGCAGTTGGCAACCCTCAAGATTCGCGGTGCAATACATTTTTAATTTTATAAATAGGATCAGAAAGTGAAAAATAGGTGTAATGATCATTTAGTTGTGAACATAAACGGTAAAAGGGATTAAATTCCTCATAATTATAGCGGCACAAACATAATTTTATGGGTACAAAGTTTCTTGTGATCCGATTAGGAACATTGAAGCTAATATCTTAATCAGTTTAACCATAAACGATATGTCAAGAACTAATCTTCTTTTCCTAAGTGTAGGGAGATTAATAAGTTTCAATCGATGTTCATACGGTGGCAGCGAATCAATTGAATTCCAACCTAATCCACGTAGAGCGAATAGAAGAAATTGCTTCTGTACAGATTCAATTCTATCAATATAGCAACCATAATTAGGAGACCATACAACCGAGGCGTATTCAAGAACTGGTCTAACTAAGCAAGTATACAAATTCTTAGTTACATATGGATCGTTAAACTCTTTAGAAAACCTTTTCATGAATCCTAATAACGAATTAGCCTTATTAACACAAGATATAACATGGAGATTGAAATTCAATTTACGGTCGAGTATAACACCCAAATCATTAAATGATGAAACATTTTCTAACTGATGAGAACCTATTAAATAGTTATAACTAATAAGACCTGATCTATAAAAAGAAAGTTTTTTACATTTCTTCAGATTAAGAGTCATATTATTAGCGAAACACCAACGAGAAAGTGAAATAATATCTTCCTGTAATAAACTACAATCAATTACATTATTAAAAGACAAATATAATTTTACATCATCTGCATACATCAATATCTTCGAGAATTTTATAACGGAGGCTAAATCATTCAAATATAACACAAAGAGAATAGGACCTAAATGACTCCCTTGAGGGACACCAGAAGTCACAAAAATATTCTTTGATCTAAAAAATTTAAATAGAACCTTTTGCGTACGATTTTTTAAGTATGATGATATCCAACGAAGTAATCGAGGAGGAAAACCTAATGAATCTACTTTAAACAAAAGAAGGTCATGATCAACTGTATCAAAAGCTTTACTGAAGTCAGTATAAATGACATCAGTCTGATATCCACTAGAAAAGGCACGAAAAACATGATTAGTCAGTTCAAGTAAATTTGTCGAAGTTGATCTTCCCCTGAAAAATCCATGTTGATAGGGTGAGACAATGTTTCCAAACATATGAATTAATCTATCAGTAACAATTTTTTCAAATAGTTTCGGAACAACGCTTAATTTAGCAATACCCCTATAATTTTCTATGCAACGACGATTTCCATTTTTATAAAGAGGAATAATAAAACTTTGCTTCCAAAAACACGGGAAGATACCAGACGATAAAGATTTATTGAACAAAAACGTGAGTGGAACAAACAATTCCTCTGCACACATCCTAAGAACAGATGACGGTACTCCATCCGGTCCAGGAGAGTATGAAGTTTTTAAATTCCTTAGACCATTAAGCACCTCACTTTCTGTAATTTTCAAATCTGAAATCACATTAAATGATTGCAAATCATAAGGATAATTGTAAGAAATAGTATTAGAGGTATAAATCCCTGAAAAAAGTCTGCAAACATATCAGATATAACAGGCCCCTCAGACGATACAACATCATTGAATTTCATAGATGATGGAAATCCACTTATTCTCCGTTTAGAATTAACAAAACCATAAAAACTTCTAGGATCTACTTTTATTCTATCCCTCATTCGATGTAAATAATCAGAATAGCACTTACGATTCAAAGTATTAAACCTAGTCCGGACAACTGAATATTTAACATAGTTAACTGTAGAATGATTTTCAATATATTTCTTAAACAATCTACTTTTAAGATTACGAACCCTTTTCAGCTCTTTTGTAAACCAAACAGGAGCATTATTGACCCTTCCAATATTAACTAACGGCACATCGATGTCAAAGCCTTTGAAAAGTACAGTATAAAAAGATGAAATATCCAAATCAAAATCAGTAGTGAATTACCAAGGCAAACTGCTCAGAAATTTCTCATTAAATATTCATTTGTCCTTCCGAACATAAACCGTTTTTCAATGCTATTATTAGATGAAGGGACACTAGAGAAATGCGAAATGTTAGAAAAGACAAGATCCAAAAATCTACCACCTTTATATTATTATATTGGATAAGACAAAACTCAAATAATGAAATAAAAAATTCATCCCCTAGATTAGATGAAGATAATGGAATTAGTCGGGAAACATCCGGACAAAAGATCCAAGTTACCTTCGGTAAATTAAAGTCACCAAGTACGATTAATGTATCCTTTGCGAAAACTTTTGATGCTACAACACTAATCAAATAAGAATGTTGTGAATAAACGTCAAGAGAGGAGTTCGGTGGAATATACGAACATATTATAAATATATAAGTATTCATAAAAGATAACCGAACACATATAAATTCAACATTAATAGGACTTGAAAAAACATAACGCTCGGATAATAAAGAACTCTGAACAGCAATTAATACACCACCGTCCTTTCCTTTATCCGAATCAGCAAACCTATCATTCCTGTAAACCTGATAATTTCCACAAAAAATTTCCCTATCTTTAACCTCAAAATTCAACCATGTTTCACAAAAAGCTACAACGTTATAATCACAACCAGCACTTCTATTATAAACATCAGATAATTTGGTATTTAAACCCCTAACATTCTGATATAAGATTGATAGGGATTCACTTCCAATATTCAGTTTTTTGACAGAGTTGCCACTCTAGCAGTCCTCGGGCTTTCTCTATATACAAATTCCCTAACTAGGGCACCTTCTGCCCAGATAGATTTATCCACTAATACATCAAATAATTTTTGAGTAGCAATAATTTTAAAAGAAGATATATATATCCCTTGGCTGTGAAAAATTTAATTTTTGAACAATAAAATCTGAATCCTGTGTAATTTGATAAACTTTGTCAAAGCATCTACAGATGTATCAGGAGCAAATCTGGACACAAAAACGGTCTTACGAGGAGGAACAACAACTAAATCGCAATCAATATTTATTGAATTAGAAGAAAATTCGGTATTTTGGGCAGCAGTATCAGATGAACACATTGGAATGTCCTGTGGAATCACAGGAGTTGTAAAATTATCTATAGGACAAGTATTTTCAATGGTTTCAACCCCAGTAACGGAAACTAATGGAATATCAACTGGTTCAATGTTCGGTCCCAAATTAGGTAATTTAGTAGAAACCGGAGTAACGGGAGTACGATATACATCAACATTCAATCTTGATGATTTCTTTCTCTTTGGGGAAGAATCTGCAAATTGTGACAGATCAAAATTCCTAAAAAGATCTTCAACTTTTCTCAATTTTTCATTAAGTACAGAAAAATCCCTAACAATATCAGCAAAACCATTTTTAGCATCACTAAAAACTTTATAAAAATTAACGTCAAAAGTCCTACATTTAAAACAGGACCAACGGAGTCCATTGGATCTGTCAACAATCCTATCAAAATCTCTACCTTTAAACCCAGCACACTGAAAATGAACAAGAGTATCACACATCCAACACATTAAGAGGCGATCCTCATTTCGTACCTTGCAATTTTCAAACGAACAGGACATTTCTAACAGTATAATAAAATCAAAAGCCTAAAAATATGCAATAAATAATAAATCTAAAAGTTAAATGCTTGAAACTGAATGTAAAAAACAAAATAAGAGATAAAAGAAAATAAACAAAACAAACCACCAAAAAGCTGCTGTAAATGAAATATTTGTGCCTTAATTTCATTTACAGCAGCTTTTTGGTGGTTTGTTTTGTTTATTTTCTTTTATCTCTTATTTTGTTTATAAATTTGGAACAGGAGTTAAATTAAAAAACAAATGTTTTGAATAATAAACAAACCAAATAATAACACTACACTTATAGAAACACTTCGCGAATGTTGTGAAAACAATTACGACACGAAACAAGCTTTTTAAATGTAATAAAATAATTATTTTTAAGTTATTTTATGAGAACAAAATAAAATACGATTTACACAGTTGAGGGTTGCCAGACCTTGTCCAGCTTATATCCTTCTCATTCTCAAATATCTCGTTCATGAAGCAGTTTTCGTGAAAAGATAGTTTCTCTACAAATTTCCTCTGTAGCTGTAGAGCATATTTACAAAAAGGGACAACAGCAGCGTTCTCGTATACAAAGGTGTTTGAAAATCGTTTCACAGGGCTTTGATAGTTTTTACCAATACACTTCCTTAGAATATCTCGCTCAAAACCTAAAATTCTTTGGCCACTATCGGTGATATAGAGAACCAGATTCGAAAAGCGTACGTTAAAGAAGATCTAATGGATACTTTGTATAGAAGGAGTTTTGTCTTCCGAAGAAGGTGTTGATTATTTAGCAGAGTGCGGAACATGCCAGAAATCCGTTTTGCCTTTCAAGTAATAGACGACCATGGTTATTAAATTTCATAAGTTTGTCAAAATTTACTCCAAGGTATTTAATACTGGGCTTGAAAGGTATATCAATTCCGTCTAAGGTGAGGGCATGTAATTATTTATAATATTTAGATGGTCAGCAGCTATATTCAACGCTTGCACTGGAGATTCGTCGTGTGAAAAAATCAAACAATCGTCGGCATACAAAATTGCTTTAGATGTTCGAGTTGAATGTGGAAAATCGAACAGAAAAAGGTTAAATAAAAATGGTGCCAATACGCTGCTTTGAGGAACGCCACTATTAACAGTGCCAAATAGGGATTTCGCATCATTGATTTTAACGCTAAATTTTCGTTCATTGAAATAGCTTAAAAACATTTTGATTAAATAGGGGTCAACATTAAGTTGCACTAATTTAAATATTATGCCCCTATGCCACATGGAATCAAACGCTTTTCCTATATCTAGGGAAATAGCCACTGTATATTTTCTCTCCCGCATGTTGCTAACGATATCATTGTGGAACTTCAGTAATGCATGTTGAGTGGAATGATATTTTCTAAATCCAAATTGGAACGAAGAAATCGGCCAGATGACAAATTCATTTTCAAGTTTCTCCTTTAATACGCGCTCAAATAGTTTTCCAACGTTGGACAGCATAGAAATTGGACGGTAATCCTCAATTTTGCAGCTATTGCTCTTTTTCTTTAAAGTTATTATTTTAGCTACCTTCCAAGAAATTGGAAAATAGCCATTATTAAGGCAGTTGTTGAAAACGATGGTAAGTAGCTCTAGAGCAGAGTCAGGAAACTTTCTAATCAAAAAATTAGATATCTCATCGAAACTACTTAATTTTTTATTGTTGATGGACTTGACTATTTCTTTAACTTTTGTCAGGCTTGTAAAATGATTAAGGTCTTCATTATCCAAGGAACCGAAGGTTCTATTCAAAGAGTGGATGCGATGATGGAGATGATCCAGGTTTTCAACAGGATTTGCAGGTATATTTTCGGTATAGACCGTGGAATAATAACTTTGAAATTGATCAGCAATGTCTGCTTCGTTTGTTATGAATAATCTATTTGCAGAAAGGAGTATCCGTTATACCAACCATTTTATAAACCTCTTTAAACGCCGAGGGACTCGGCTGTATGTTTTTTAATCTCTCGTTAAATTTGTTTGACTGATCTAAGTTTACAAGTTCTTTTAAAATATTTTTTAAAAGTTGAATTTGTTTTGATAACAAGTTGTACTCGTTACTTAGCCTGCTGCCAGTTCGATGATAAATTTTCTTTAGTTGTTTTTGCCAACGGTAAAAAAGTTTTTTATGTTTTCAGGCAATTGTGCTTTTCCAAATTTGCGTTCTATTTTTTCCGAGTGAGTGTTATGTGCTGCATTCACTATCGTGATAAATTCATTTATGAGCTGATCAATTTCATCGTTCTGCAGACTTCTATCAGCGGGGAGCATTATACTTTTGTTAAAAAATCCAAGTCACGTTTAAAAAAATCCCAATTTGTATTTTTATAGGAAGTAAAAAGTTGTAGGCTACGCACAACCAAGTCTGAAGAATTCAACTGAAATTGTAGTTGTAGTGTAGGTAGTGATCCGAGAACGACGAAAGACTTGAAATATTGTAATTTGGGAAATCAGTGTTAATTATACGGGCATTAATCAAAAAATGGTCTAAAAATGAAGAACCAAGAGGAAAAGATGGGCTAGTGTCACATAGACGAAATACGTTGTATGTATGGTCTTGTAACCAGTCATTAAGTGCTTTACCATTGTAATTATCATTATGATCTCCCCATGATTGGCTTTTGGCATTCAAATCACCTCCCAAGATAAAGCCATCTGGATTATTCGCCACATGTAGAATTTTTTCAAGTCCATTTCGTAGGCTAGGACCATAATTACATGGGATATATAAAGAACCGACCAAAAATTTCTTTATTACATGTTGTATTTTAAGTTCTATTTCAATGAACGACCCATTAAAACCAGTTTCATCAATTGTAGTCCGATTATAACAAATTGAATTTTTAATAACGATGGCCACTCCCGTTGGGGAATTGTCGTACAGAAAATTGTATCCACTAAGAACTACGTTTTTGTTTCTACGCAAAAGACATTCCTGTATAAAAGCAATGTCAATGTTGTTGCATTTTAATTTATTTAATAGATCAATTTGACGACTACTGAGATCTTACATTAAAGGTTATAAAATTCAGTTTTCTATGAGCCATAGTTAAATTTATCTTTGGTTAGAAGTCGCAAAAATTCAGATTTTGCTGCATCTTTTGACATGTTTTTGAAATTACTAAGAAAATTACTTAATTCATCCTCTAGGGATGGCTGCTCAGGTTCCATGAAGATACTTGAAAGCTTTAAAAAAGCGTCGACAATAGGTGAGGTACCTCTTTGATTATTTTCCCTTGTGTGAAAATGACAAGCATACGAAATTCCTGGTGTTGTTGATTAATAAAAAAGGTTGTTAACGTTATCCGTAGCAGTAGATTTACCTTCTTTGGCCCTTGTCTGACGATCTCTTTTATTGGTTACATACCTTTAAAAAGCTGGACATCCTCTCCAATTCGCTGGATGGCCGAACTTCATCCAAACCAGTAGTGTGATAAAGACCGCGAAGAACCAAAGAAATTTGTTTTAATTCCTTTGGAGTAAATGTATATGCATTTATTTTTTTTCCTTAGAACTGACATCATCTCAGAGTGTAAGGCAACGCACAGTGGTATAGGAAAAAAAAGAGGGAAATAATTCGGTAACTTCTAAACGGTTAATCCGATTTTAATGAAATTTGGTATGCACAAAGAGGAGGTGTTGTCGAGCTTAGGTTCTGAATTTGGACCTTATAGGCCAACCAGGGGCCCGGCGGGGGGTCCTCAAACTAGGACACCTCGGCTATGTTAAATTTTTAAAACGATCCTATTTCTTCATTTGAGTTGCGATTTAAAAAAAATGTCGTATATAGAATTTCCTCATCGAGCACTATAAAAACTGTACGTAGCAGTAAATTATCTCTTATAGTTTAGGAGATATTCGCATTTGAAAATTAAAATTTTAAAATTTTTACCGTCCTTACTTTAGTTTTTTGATAATAGCGGGTCCAAATATTCCCGATTTTCGCCACTTTTTTTTTTATTCGCTTAACAACAATTTTATATATCAAGCAGTGGAAGAATTATGTAAAAATCATGACTGAGTCAAAGTTATAGGCATTTTAATTTAAAAAAGTAAAAAAAGGCGATTTTTTGCTATTTTTTTGGGAAAAAAGTATCTTTTTCTTTTTAAGTTATCTAAAAAGTTTCTAAGATGTATATAGAATTTATACTTTTTGGAAAGCTGAATTTACATGAAATACGATAAATGAAACAAAACCTAAACATTTTTGATACCGATTTTTTTTAAATCGGAACTCAAATGAAGAAATAGGATCGTTTTAAAAATTTAACATAGCCGAGGTGCCTAATTTGAGGACCCCCCGCAGGGCCCCTGGTTGGCCTATAAGGTCCAAAACCTAAACTCGACAACACCTCCTCTTTGTGCATACCAAATTTCATTAAAATCGGATTAACCGTTTAGAAGTTACCGAATTATTTCCCTCTTTTTTTTCCTATACCACTGTGCAACGTCTGAAAGATATATATTCACGTTGTATAGAAATATGGAAGGGCAAAATTGATTTCCAGTTGGACCCGACATCTTTAAAGCAGATGTATTATTTTTAGCCGTGTCGTTAACACGATTGTCATTTACGTCATTGTTCTGAAAATCAAGATCAGCTAGTATCCCAAATTTATTGTACCTCATTGGATCTGAAGCCAACGATGGTACGTTTAAGTTAATTGATGCTTTTTTACCATCCAATTTCCTTTTCTTTAACAGATTTTCGTCACCATCAATGTTCACATTACCTCCGCTAATGGCTTACATAGCAGGTACACCACCGTCCTCTACATCACCATCCATCACAGGCGATCAAACCCCGTACAACCAGCAAAACAATAATGCCGTTTGTGAGCAAATAATATTAATAGTTCGCAAATAAAATAAAATTTACTCCCAAGAAATATTTTTTCAGAAAATCCACCTTGCGTGTCAAGTTCACAATCATCGTAAATAAAAAAAAACAAAAAAAAACTTATTTCATTAAATGTGCATATTATCTGTAATATTTTAAAACCCCACACATGATGCAAAAATTAAACTTTCTTAAAAAAAGGAATAAATATTTATCGCATGCTATAAATTTGTAGAAAATTTGGGTTTAATCCACAATTTTAAAGTTTTGGTGATGGAGAATATAATTTGGAATTCGAAGATTATATATGACTCGTTAAATTTGAAAATTTTGTTCTTATACCAGCGGCTGTAGTAGGTTGAATTAGTATGAATGAAACCAATTTTCATTCACAAAGAGATCTTGGTACAAAAATTCCTCAACTATTTGGCAAATATGTCAAATGTCCTGCACTGGTTCCTTATTCAATATGGAATATGTAATTTTGAAAATTTGGTACAACTATTTGTCATACGAAATTTGGTGGCAAATCTGTTAGAATTCATAGAAATTAGATAAGAAATTGGACAATTTTTAAATGTTTTTATATTTCTGGATTGGCACCAATATATGTTATTACTTAATTCTTTCAGTATAGCATTAGTTTTAAAACACTTATTAAATATTGAAGAAATTTATTATGATTTTAGATTTTAAAAGCTAATTTTAAAATTTTTAAACTTTAATACTTATGCAATTGATTTTTGTATTGTAATTATGTAAGACTCAATGACTTTTACCAATACAATCTTATTTTGTCAAAAAGATCAATATGTAGTTTTTCCAAAAGCTAGCAGTTTACAATATCTATCAAAAAATTGTTTTTTAACTTAAGAATAAGTACTTTTTCAATATTTGTCAATTAATTTTCTCATATTTTTTTCCAAATGGACGTTCTTGTAGTATTTTTTCCGCTCAAATGAAAGCTTAGACCATTTCCTTTAAGAACTTTGTGGTTAACCTGCCAGCAAATTTGAGTTTAATTTTCGATAAATGCATTAAATTTACACTATTTAAGCTCAACTTCATATTTCTCAGTGCTAATAAAAATATTTACAAAAACAAAATACATTACTTTCTAATTTTATCCCATTTTTTGTAAAATTTTAGTTCGATCTAATATACCAAAAAGAAACGCAATTGATAATAATTAGATAGAATAAAAATGTATAAAAAGAACACTTTTAATAAAATAATTTAATACAGAATTATTTTTGGTCTCAACAGTTTCTACCAACGGGGTCACTTTTCTTCCTTTCAAATTGTACAATATTAGATTTTTTAGATATTTTTACCTAGACGTTGTTACAGATACTGTTTGGATAGCAATTGTTCGCAGAATACTTAGAGGGATGCGAGTAAGATATCTTTAAAAAAATTATTTGAACCCAAAAGCAATGTTTTTGAGTTAAATTATTATTTTTTTTACATATCCCCCTTGCATCTCACTAAGTAACCACAAAGCTCTTAAAGGAAATGGGCAGATCTTGCCGATGCTAAAAAATTTAGGAGAGTGATTTATATATTTACTAGCATACCCTGGGTGCTTCGCTACCCTAATCAAAATTAAATACATACACAATTTTGTTTACTTTTATAGAATATTTAAATTGATTAAACATTTTTTTAATGTTTAAGTTTTATGAATAAATTTGCATTCAGTAAGAAGCCTGTATTTTTAGTTTCATTCGTTTAGCTTCCACATAATAGAAAATTTCGAGAGTACTATTTTGAAAAAAGTACTATAAATACCTCTTAAAAGTTCTCTCTTAAAGAATCTATTCAATAAGGGACCATGTAGTTTAATAATCGTGTGTTTTGAATTCTTATTATAGAACATACATAGCTGAATGATTTATATACATAGTATGGATATACAAACCATATTCATGTCGACTTTTACCCACGATGGATTGGATCTATTAGTTAATAGAAATTCTTTATGTTTTAAGTGATTTCGGAAGTGGATCCTTATATGGAGAGTCTTTTGACCAATTGTGGATTCGATTTCGGATAAAATTTTACATATACCCTCCACCATCATCAGTGGTGATAGAGGGTATATATAAGTTTTGTCATTCCCTGGTGTAACACCAAGAAATATTCATCTGAGGACCCAACAAAGTATATATATTCTGGTCCTTGTGGCAATTCAGGAGTCGGATTTAGCTATGTACCGTCTGTCCGTCCGTCCATCTGTCTGTCTGTGTA
Organism: Lucilia sericata; assembly: GCF_015586225.1. Taxonomy (NCBI): domain Eukaryota; kingdom Metazoa; phylum Arthropoda; class Insecta; order Diptera; family Calliphoridae; genus Lucilia; species Lucilia sericata. Next base: position 315,047 of record NW_023994473.1, read on the forward strand.
AAACAACGCTCACGTTAAAACGAAGCAATATAGTTTTAACCAAATTCACCCAAATATTCATTATTATCCGGTACAGTTTGGTATTGAAAACGAACAAAATCGGTTCACATCGGGAAAAAGTTATGAATCAAAATTTAAAACAACTCCAAAAAAAAAGCATTTTTTTACACATTCTGATGTAATTTTCTCGAAAAACTATGCAAGATAATACCATGAAAGTCATTATACATTCGTTTCTTTGATCTTGATTCTGGTGAAAATTGAAAGAATCGGCCCATAATTTCATATACCTCCCATACAAAAGTACATATTCCCGGAAGTGCAATTTCATAGGCAACAGTTTAGCTAAAAAGAAATTTAAATAATTTTTTAAAAATCTTTATTTTCTAAAGAATTATTAAGATTCAAAGTGAGAGTTTATGGTAAGTAAGTTTATTCTTTAAAAAATGTTAATAAAAGTTGCAAACTTTTGTGGGTTAATTTAAAATAATAGGTCGATTAAAGCAGTAAATTTTTGCTTACGATATGTGAGTATTATTATTAAAATATGGTTACACTATTTTTTAATACTATCTTTATCCATATTTGATATACCGTTACATTGATTGTAAACCAAAGTAAAAACTAAAATATTTGAAAAGTCCTCAACTTTAGTGGACCATTAAAAAATAATATAAAAAAATATATTTTTCAAACTTTTATATAATATTTCACAGGTACGTAAATTAAAAAAAATACAGTTTCGCTCCCCAACTTTCCCCTTCAATTTTTTTTTACAATTTTCAGTGACAACCCAAATTAAAATTCGTGAAATGTTTGATATTGGCTTAAGCATAGCAGGCATAGTGCAGCAAAGGCTGAAGTGATAAGTTATGTGGAAGATGTCTTTTAAAAATAAAACTTTCCAAAGAAAAATTTAAAGAAATTAATTTTATTCTTTTGAGAATAAAAACCAATTGGGAAAAGTGCCATTATATGAGAGATAGATTTGAAGATAAATGTTCTTCATGGCTAGGTACATCTTTTTTTTTGTAAATGATGAAAACTTATGTTTGGTAAGTACAAATATATATTATGTTCGTTTTTGTTTTTATCTAAATTTTTTTACAATTTTCAGTGACAACCCAAATTAAAATTCGTGAAATGTTTGATATTTGGCTTAAGCATAGCAGGCATAGTGCAGCAAAGGCTGAAGTGATAAGTTATGTGGAAGATCTTTTAAAAATAAAACTTTCCAAAGAAAAAAATTAAAGAAATTAATTTTATTCTTTTGAGAATAAAAACCAATTGGGAAAAGTGCCATTATATGAGAGATAGATTTGAGATAAATGTTCTTCATGGCTAGGTACATCTTTTTTTGTAAATGATGAAAACTTATGTTGGTAAGTACAAATATATATTATGTTCGTTTTTGTTTTTATCTAAATTTTTTTAAGGCTCCCAGTACCAGTCAAAAGGGTAGACCACTGCTAGACTTTGATGATTGCTCCGAGCGAACTAAAAGGAGGAAAGTAACCGATTTAGTAGCTTCAACAGACCAAAAGCTTCTGAAAAGTGCATTTAAGAGAGTTTCAGATCCAGAAATAAGAACATCTATTTCAGTTGATAAAACATTGGCTCTATTTATGGATATGAATTTATCAGTTAAGTTGATGAAAGCTACATAGTTGAAACAGGAACAACACTGAAGGACAATATACCAATTTAATGTTTAGAAAATTTCCTAATTGAATATGAAGACAGTTGATTCTGAGTATGAAAGCGATGATTAATTTAAGTTCACACATGTATGTATACGAAATACTATTTACTTTTATTAATATTTAATAAAAATTTATCTAAAAAAATAAATAATAAGTGTTTTTGTATAAAAATTAAAATATTTTCTATTTTCTAAAAAAGGACATTTGAGGGTTGTACCTGTCCTCTACTCGAGATCAGTTCAATTTTTTGTTGTAAAATTATGGACATTTAAAGTAATTCGTATAAAAATTTTATGAAACTGATTTTTTTTTTTCATTTTAGCTTATCTTATTATTATTTTTAGGTTATATGGGAAGGACACAAATCCTTGCACCGATATTTTCCAAATTTTCGAATTTATTATGTTTTATGTATTTAAACAAGTATACTAAAGTTTGTCCTACTGGTGCAACTCCTTCTATTTTTGGCCGGTCAATATATGAAAACAATACACTGTGGGGTCCCCTCCAGAAAATCACTTAAATGCACAATATTCATTACCAGATAATGATATAGACACAGAATTTTGAAATTTTGTTTTTATATACATAATTGGTCATTGCCTCCCATACAAGGTCCTTTTACAAAATCTCTTAAACGCACATTACTCATTACCAAATAAAGCTATTGATACAAAATTTGACACAAATATTAGTTTCATATACAAAAATTATATTTCAAGATTTGTTTACGATCGGTCCATAACATGGGTGCGGTCGGTCCCATGCAAGTGTCCCTTCAGAAAATCACTTGAACACACATTACTTATTACAAAATTACGATATAGATACAAAATTTGACTGAAATATAGCTTTTATGTACAGAAATTTTGGTCATATCTCCCATACTAGGTCCTGCCCTTAAAATCGCTTTAACCGTATTTAACTAGTTGCATTATCAATTTCTTTAGAACAAATTTTACATATTTGTAAATCCTTAAATCATTCTCACACATGCATACATGCACATTATTAAATATCGTTAAAGCATATCTTAGGGCGCTATAATAATATAAAAGAAAATGGGGTTTGTAATGTTCAATAAATCTTGAAATTGAAACAGCTTTAAGATGTTTAAATCTTGGGGTTTTTCTATTTAAGACATGAGAAAACTATTTCTACAAATATTTGATCAATTAAAAAAGTATTAATATAAAAGTAGCTGGTGGAGGGTATTTCAGATTCGGCTCAGCCGATATCGCACTCTAACTTGTTATTGATATTGTTATTGATACATACACAAGCAATTAATGTCGAATTTTATCTCGATGGCTTTATATATCAATTGGGAAATTGTGGAGCGATTATTAAGATGTTTAACATTGTAGTATATTTGGCATTAATATATTAAAGCACTGTTCAAAATATAGCGCACCTTGTATTAGGTTTTTATTTTTTTTTATTATTATTACAATTAATTAAGTTACAAAAAAATGATTGATGGCCAAATTCAAGAACGAAGGTCCAGTTTTATGTAATAAGTATCAAAATAAGTATGTAATAAGTATCAAAATTGCAACTGTATTGTTATGAAGGACAGTTGTCTATGCTTCTAAATGCTATTTAATTTGAATTGACAAATTTAAGCAGTTGTTTTTGGTTATTTTTGCTGATATGTGTCTTGTAGTACTAGTAAATTTCTTTATGTCAAATGTGCCCCTAATTGGTCAATATTGCAATTTTTTTAATGAGGATTATATCTAGTGACACTGACATTTACTAAAAATACAATTACCATTTAAGAATTTTAAAATATTTTTCTTGGTGGTGTTTCAGTTAGCACAGGTGCATGTCTTAGCATCCTTTCTCTTGGCCAATTATCCTTTTTTAAGGATATGAAAATACAGGACACTAAATTTTAACCTTTTGTAGAAAATATTATCATATTTATATTATTATTTAAAGATAGGCCTAGTTAAAATATTAAAAAGCTCAATGCTATCGCGCAAAATTTAGAAATTTTGGATCTATCAAGGAAATATTCAAAAAATAACATTGACTAAATTGTTATCAAATGTTTATAAATTATATAATGATTGATTAATTACCGATTAATGTCTCAGAACTGAAAATAGCTGCATAAATTGATTGTAAAATGCTAAAAATGAATTTGTTAAAAAAACCCAAGTGTTCGCTACACTTTAGCAACTCAATACCAACTGGGACTAAATGGGTCTTTAAAATATAGGGGCAGTAGTATTTTATCATCCCGAAATCCAATATTGAAAAACATTTCATATAAGAATAGATTATTGCAAATATGATTATAAATGCGCTATAATTTGGAATCAATAATTAAGGACTTGTTTCGTAAAATATTTTTTTAGCGCAGTTAATTGCTATTTTAAAATAAATTTCAATATTATTTTTAATAAACTGGTCTATATGCTTTAATTTACCGTATACAAAATTGTTTTATCTTAAGTTTTTTTAATGGTATAAAGATAGAAAATAATAAATAGAAAGTGCGCTATATTTTTGAGCAGTACTTTATGTGTCATCAACTGAACATACTTTGAATTAAGCTACTTTAACTAAACGTACTCAATAATTACCAATTGTATGATTATTAAGAGAGAATTAATTGTAAGCACATGTATGATTACGAGATTAAGAATTAATAAATGAATAAATAAAAAAAAATCACAGTGGCGAAGAGGAAAACAATAAAATAAAATTAATGGTTTAGGTATACCAAAATTTTATCATTTGCATAATTTACACTGTCATTCGAGATAAATTCGTAATGGTGAGCTTTCGCTCACTTTTGAAAAAGCCTTCTAAATTGTAAACAATGCCGAGTACATAAAAATCAGTATGAAATTAACGTTAACGTTGATCTAAAAAAATGTTAGCTTCGGACAGATGATTGGCACACTTTAATTCGAAGTTTAAGACAAAAATACCAGTGAACGATAGCCCGGTTGGTGTTGCGACTGTTTTATATAAGGTTAATGAACATGGTATCGAACAACCAATTGAGTTTGCATCAAAAACACTTACCGAAACTGAAAAAATATATTCTCAACTCGATTGCGAAGCCGTTGCGATTATTTTCGGTGTAAAAAGATTTCATCAATATTTGTACTGTCGGTCTTTTAACAGATAATACACTGCTGCAACATATCTTTAGTCCGAAAAAGGATATTCCGACTATGGCGCTTAATAGATTACAACGAATGGCACTGATTCTGTCAGGATATCAGTACGAAATTTAACGTGTAGGATCTAGTAATAATGTAGCGGATTATTTCTCAAGATTTCCTAGGAAAACGAACAAAAGTTTGAATAATTTCCCTTGCAATATTTACATTAATTTCGTAGGTTAAATTTCAAAAGAAAATAAAATGTTAAATATTGAGGTCATTCAAATGAAAGCAGGAGAGGATAGAGTTTTAAGAATGGTAATCGAAGTGGTAAAAAACGGTTGGCCAGGGAAATGTACTGATAGCATGCTAATGCCATTTTACAAGAGGAAATTGGAGTTATCCGAAGAAGGTGGATGTTTATTTTGGGGTTAGAGAATAGTAATTCCTTAGACACTCCAAGGTGAGGTGGTAAAATTTTTGCATGAAACGCATATGGGAATCGTTAGATTGAAGGCAATGGCTAGGAAAGCTGCTAGTGACCAAAACAGAGTAAAGATTTAGAGAGAGTGTTAAAGGAATGCGCGCCTTGTTTGGCGACACTGACTAGCTCACCACATCAGGAATTGTTACCGTGGAAAAGGCCTCGGGAGTTTGGTATAGAATTCGTATTGACTTTTTTGGCCCGTTCGTAAATCGTTGGTGTTTAGTAGTGGTGGACAGCACAAGTAAATGGCTAGAATGCATTGATATGGCAAAAAATACAACTAGTAGTGCAGTTGTTTCTGTTTTAAAAGAATTATTTGCTCGTTTTGGTATACCCAAGTACATAGTTTCTGACAATGGCAAATCATTTATATCGAAAGAATTCAGAGAGTTTGCCAAAAATAATGGTATTGAGCTTATAACAACTCTTTTAGGAAACTCTGCAACTAATGGACAGGCAGAAAGCGCAGTAAAAACAATAAAGACTGTCTTAAAAACACAATTATATAATGCAATGTTGTCAGAATTTAACAATTGTCCAATTCACAATTGGTCTTTGTATTTTGTATCGTTTATTAAAATACAGAATTCCGATATCTGCTTGTGAACAGCCAATTGTATTGTAAAAAGCCATGTTGTAAAAAAGAAAGAAACACATCTTCAATATTTATACAAATCCAATTAGATTGAAAAACTAAATTAATTATAGCACAAATATTTATTATTTTTCATTTTATTTCACTTTAAAGCACTTTTTTAAATGTTTACTTTATGAAATTATTCTTCTTCTGTTTTACCTTCTTTAAAATTGGGCATTCACATGAGAATGACAGTTTGACATTGAATACAAAATAAATAAACATATGAAAAACAAACGTAAAGTTATACGAGCCTTTTTATTTGAAATTACCAACAACATTTACACAAGTGTAAACTAATACAAAAATACACACGATACGTGTGAATTGGACAAATATCTAGAATAGATTTTTATTAGATTATAGAAACACAGAACACGCCAGTACTGGTGTTTCTCCAGCATTTTTAATGTTTAACAAAAGAAAATTAAAAACTAGGCTAGATTTGTTAAACCCAAAAATATTAAAGAAATCGAAGAAACTGTAAAAAGGGTTCAAAATAATCAGAGAGAAAATTATAAGGGAAAAAATAAACATGTTTTCAATGAACATGATATGGTAAAAGATTATTCTTTTGAAATACTAAATCCATGTACATTATGATTCTTTAACAATAATCCTAATATATATTATAAATCTCTTTGTAAGTCTGTTCGTTTGTTTGTTTGTTCGCCAATCACGCCTAAACGGCTAGACCGAATGTTTCAATCAACATGATATTGTAATAGTAAAAGATTATTCATTTGAAATACTAAATCTATGTACATTATGATTCTTTAACAATAATCCCAATATATATTATAAATCTCTTTGTAATTCTGTTCGTCAATCACGCCTAAACGGATAGACCGATTTGCATCAAATTTGGAACATAGTTAGATCTATACTTGGAGAGTGTTATAGGCTAACAAGTTAGAGTGCTATATTCGGCTTTGCCGAATCTTTAATACCTTCCACCTTAAACTGGTTACATAAATTACCAAATTTTATGGATTGATTCAAATTTACCTTAATATTTTAGACTTTTATTACGCCTTACAATATGCAATTAAAAACAAAACTACCACTTAACAGACTGTACCAGAGCGTACTAAATTTAACCTATGTTCTGTATTTCAAATAATTTATTGTGTGAGAAAAATGTATGTTAATTCTCCGTTCCATACACTACACTGCAGCGTAAATGACACTGCCGATTTTCGTAATGATCGGCCCTTATTTGACCCTAGCCCCCATAAAAACCCCCTTTCAAAAATGTCTTAAACGTCTAAAATTGACTTGTAACCATTTGTATCGCAATGAAACTCAACATAACTAACTATTATTTAAAAATATATCCTTTTCCCAGATTTAATGAGGATCGACCTTTGTTTGACCTATACTCCTATATAAAGCCTCATTTAGAAAATTAGTTTTTTATCAATAAATTGCTTAAATACTTTGGTATTAATGTAAAATTCAACATAAAAGTTTCTTTATGAAAAATAAAAAATGTTAAAATATACTCATGGTGTAGGGTATTATATGGTCGGCCATGCCCTACTATACTTTCCTACTTGTTTTCATATAAAAATGCCATGTTATTTTCTGTTTGTTCAAAACATTGCTGCTAAATAACTTTTCAACACTGATGTTGCTGAATAGCATAAGAAATTAAATAGTTACACTTTCTCAATGTGCACATTTTATTTGATCTTGGGTTAACAACAATTTTTTACACAAACAGGAAAGATGATTTCTATGTGAACATTAGTTGCAAACAATTACAAAGCTAGTTAATAGTGTAGTGGGAATGGCGTAAAACTGGCAACTAGGAGATTTTAAGTTCGAATCCTGTTCGTTTTGGACAGTTTTTCTTTATTTTTTTTTTTTTTTTTTTGAAAAATAATCAATTTTATAATCCCTATGGATTGTACAAGAAATTGTGGACTGATTTCGATTTTCAACTCAGTAGATTCCCAAACTATATGTATGACATAATTCAACAATAAATATTTGTGCCAAATTTTTTATGGATATCATTATTTGGTAATTAGTAATATGCGTTTAAATGATTCTCGAAAGGGGACCTTAAATGGGAGCTATGACCAATTATGGACCGATCGTGAAAAAAATTATAATAAGATTTCTGTAGATAAAAGCAATATTTGTGCCAAATTTTGTATGGATATCTTTATTTCGTAATGAGTTTTATGCATTTAAGTGATTCTCGAAAGGGGACCTTGTATGGAAGCTACGACCAATTACGGACTTATTGTAAACAAATATTTGGTAAAAAAAAGCATTTTCGATTAAACTACTTAATTTGTTAGAAATGTATACTAGCAAAGTGCCGTTGCGAAAATTGGACCGGAAGAGGACAAAAAAAAATAGGCCAAATGCCGAAAATCTGACAAAATTAGAACTTTTGTGCTTTAAGAACGATTTTTTTCTACTCTAAAGCCAAAATATTATAAACTATGATATTGATAGTCTCAGACATATGTACATATATTTAGAAATCCCAGCCTTAGGGGGAAAAACGGGTAAAAAAGGGAAATCTGTATTTGCTGCGTAAAGGGACTCAATAAATGCATATTTTCAGACAATTCAAACTACTTCAATGAATAAATAAAACAATTAAAAATTTATAGTTGCGCATGGCCGACCTATGTTGCCCTACACCAGTGATTATGTTACAAATGTTGATTATTTTTTATAATAAAGTATTTAAATTAATGTTTACCTTTATTCAGGAATATTTTAACAATTTATTGACAAAAAAGGGATTTTCTAAAAGAGGTTTATATGGGGTAGGTGGTTAATATGGGCCTATCCTTATAAATTTTGGTAAAGGGATTTACGTCTACATTAAAGTTACTTATGTAGAATATCGCCGTAGTATTAGTGTTTATAAGTGAATTTGAAACATCATATCCTTTTATGAAGGGGATTTTATATGGGAGATGTGATAAAATGAGGGCCGATCATTACGAAAATCAGCAGTGTCATTAAACTTATATAAAACTAAGTTTTGCCGATTTTTGGTGTGACACAAGAGCATTTAACATATTTATAAGTTCAAAAGCCATATTTAGGGGTGCGATTGTATGGGGGCTATGTGAAATAATGGTCCGATTTTAACCATTTTCAATAGGATTCGTCCTTGTAAGAGTATGTGCTAAATTTCGTCAAATTATCTTGCAAATTGCGACCCGTTGCATGCGCATAATATTTTTAATTACACTTTAACGGCTGGAACGATTTTTGTTAAATTTGAAACATAGTTAGATATATAGGTGTATGGTGTGATAGGCTATATTGTTTTCCAAAACTTGGGTAAGAAGGGACAAGAAGGGGTATGTGGATGAAAAAGGGACAAAATTTGTACTTTTAGCGGTAAATACTAATTATTGTCTATACTCAAGCAAAAACATTTCTGATTAAGCTAAAGTGTCTGAAATATTATTATTATGTAGCAAAGTTCCGTTTCGAAATAGGAGAAAAGGCGAAAAAACAGGAAAAATGTTTACTTGTATGTTTTAAGTCTGATTTTTTTTTCGTTCTAGAGTAATAGTATTTTAGATGATGAGTTTTTAGTATCAGATATATGTGTATTCGAAAGTTCACCCCTATAGGGAAAAACGGCTAATTAGTGTTCCTTTGCTACATTTTGCAAAACATCATTAAAGAGGGAAAGGTTCCTCTCTGACGTGATTTTCTTAATAAATGTTCTACAACATCGATTTCTGAAATGATACAAAATATATTATACAAAATACATAAATTTGAATAATTCAATGGAGAAATATTGTTCAAATTCAATGAAACTTCTTTTATAGCTTTATAAGAAATTGTAAGGAGTTTCCTCATAAGGAGACCTTCAGCATTTTTTGAAACATGAAGATGTTAGGGAAAAATTAGCAGATTTTTAGTTTACCCTCACGGGAGAATACTTAAGTATAATGTTATGAAACCATTTAAAACCCCGGGCAACACCGGGTACAAAAATCTAATATGTAATTATATTACTTAATACAAACATTTATCATATAATATCAAATGTACGAAGTATGCTCCCACCGCGACCAGGTCACGTTTTTGGGGACAAAGCTTGTTGCTTAAAGTAACCAGAGTTATAGCTTCATATGTTAGCTTTTTGGCCAAATATTGGATTGTTTCAAATTTTGAGCGACGAGCGGTATGTGTTAACGTCGTTTATATCTGGAAAGGGGAATCGTTTTGTGGGGTTCAAACGAACAAGATTCACATCGACTTTATTGTGGTCACTCTATTTAACATAGAAAAGGAAAGAAAATGTAGTACCCGATATGTTATCCAGATTAGATGTAGAAAAATAACATGCAACCAGGATAAAATTATTTACTTTGACTCTGAAGATTTCAAGAACCAAACATACTTATCACTGATAGCGAAAGGTTGCCAGACACACAAATAAAGGAAAATAGGGTGTACAAAATACTGAAATTTGATGGAGAAGATGACACTGAGAACATCTGGAAAGTCTGGTTACCAGATCCTAATATACCTAAATTTCTAAGGAAATCACACATAGATAATACCTCACATGATGGTGTTGCCAAAACTTTACATAATGTGCGGTAATATTTTTATTGGCCCACTATGGTTAAAGACACACAAAATTTTGTTAGATTCTACAGTACAGTAGTATTATGTGGCGGTAAAATTATTGATGTACTAGTTTTTTGATAGTAGTGAACATTGTCGCAATGAAACAAAATCTATTTGACATACATATACTGCGTTAAGTTTTACACTGAAAAAAGCATGCTTAATTTTGAAAGAAAACTACTTTTTCGTAATATTTACGAAAATTTCGTGTATAATCAAAATAATATTTAATCAAACCCTTTTCTAGTTTTACGAAAGTACGAATACCTGTCGTAATATCTTTTTTCGTATATATTAAGAGAGTGGACCTTATATGAGAGCCAAGACTAATTGTGGACTTATATATACTACAAAGAATATACAAGTAATTGTAATTGGTTATTGTTCAATTACACATTACAAGTAATTGTAATTGACCTTGTAATTAATTACCCCCATGCCTGCATCACACCATACACCGATATATTTAACTATGTTTCAAATTTAACGAAAATCGTTCCAGCCGTTAAGTGTAATT
>NW_023994474.1:0-50000 GCF_015586225.1 Lucilia sericata
ACAGATATCCCATCATATGGAAAAGGTGATCCTGGGGATGGGAAATGCAGCTACCTTAGTGGGATATATGAAATAACCATGGAACACCTTAAAAAATTAACTTTTTTTTGAAAATTTCTGGAGAGGATTAGTGGAACTGAGTGGAAGTTACATATATCCCACTATATGGAAATTTTAGTCTAAGGGGTACCTAAAAGAACTGTATAGGTTGAATATCTGAAATAATCCTGGGACTCCCACAGAATATATTTTGATTTTGCTTGAAAAATAGTAACTTTTTTGAAAATTTCTGGAGAGGATTAGTGGAACTGAGTGGAAGTTACATATATCCCACTATATGGAAATTAGGGTCTAAGAGGTACCTAATGGAACTATATAGGTTGAATATCTGAAATAATCGTGGGACTCCCACAGAATGAATTTAGATTTTATTTGAAAAATAGTAAATTTTTAGAAAATTTCTGGAGTGGATTAGTAGAACTGAGTGGAAGTTACATATATCCCACTATATAGAAATTTTAGTCTAAGGGGTACCTAATGGAACTATATAGGTTGAATATCTAAAATAATCGTGGGACTCCCACAGAATATATTTTGATTTTGTTTGAAAAATAGCACATTTTTTCAAAATTTCTGGAGAGGTTTAGTGGAACTGAGTGGAAGTTACATATATCCCTCTATATGGAAAATTTAGTCTAAGGGCTACCTAATGGAACGATATAGATTGAATATCTGAAGTAATCGTGGGACTCCCACAGAATGAATTTTAATATTATTTGAAAAATAGTAAACTTTTTGAAAATTTCTGGAGAGGATTAGTGTAACTTAGTGGAAGTTACATATATCCCACTATATGGATATTAGGGTCTAAGAGGTACCTAATGGAACTATATAGGTTGAATATCTGAAATAATCGTGGGACTCCCACAGAATGAATTTAGATTTTATTTAAAAAATAGTAAATTTTTAGAAAATTTCTGGAGAGGATTAGTAGAACTGAGTGGAAGTTACATATATCCCACTATATAGAAATTTTAGTCTAAGGTGTACCTAATGGAACTATATAGGTTGAATATCTAAAATAATCGTGGGACTCCCACAGAATATATTTTGATTTTGTTTGAAAAATAGCACATTTTTTCAAAATTTCTGGAGAGGTTTAGTGGAACTGAGTGGAAGTTACATATATCCTACTATATGGAAATTTTAGTCTAAGAGGTACCTAATGGAACTATATAGGCTGAATATCTGAAATAATCGTGGGACTCCCACAGAATGAATTTTGATTTTGTTTGAAAAATGGTAAATTTTTGGAAAATTTCTGGAGAGGATTAGTGGAACTGAGTGGAAGTTACATATATCCCACTATATGGAAATTTTAGTCTAAGGGGTACCTAATGGAACTGTATAGGTTGAATATCTGAAATAATCGTGGGACTCCCACAGAATTTATTTTGATTTTGTTTGAAAAATAGTAATTTTTTTTAAATTTCTGGAGAGGATTAGTGGAACTGAGTGGAAGTTACATATATCCTACTAAATGGAAATTTTAGTCTAAGAGGTACCTGGTGGAACAATATAGGTTGAATATCTGAAATAATCGTGGGACTCCCACAGAATGAATTTTAATTTTATTTGAAAAATAGTAAATTTTTTGAAAATTTCTGGAGAGGATTGGTGGAACTGAGTGGAAGTTACATATATCCCACTATATGGAAATTTTAGTCTAAGGGGTACCTAGTGGAACTATATAGGTTGAATATCTGAAATAATCGTGGGACTCCCGCAGAATGAATTTTAATTTTATTTGAAAAATAGTAAATTTTTTGAAAATTTCTGGAGAGGATTAGTGGAACTGAGTGGAAGTTACATATATCCCACTATATGGAAATTTTAGTGTAAGAGGTACCTTATGGAACTATATAGGTTGAATATCTGAAATAATCGTGGGACTCCCACAGAATGAATTTTGATTTTGTTTGAAAAATAGTAAATTTTTTGAAAATTTCTGGAGAGGATTAGTGGAACTGAGTGGAAGTTACATATATCCCACTATATGGAAATTTTAGTCTAAGGGGTACCTAATGGAACTGTATAGGTTGAATATCTGAAATAATCGTGGGACTCCCACAGAATATATTTTGATTATGTTTGAAAAATAGTAAATTTTTTGAAAATTTCTGGAGAGGATTAGTGGAACTGAGTGGAAGTTACATATATCCCACTATATGGAAATTTTAGCCTAAGAGGTACCTAATGGAACTACAGAGGTTGAATATCTGAAATAATCGTGGGACTCCCACAGAATGAATTTTGATTTTGTTTGAAAAATAGTAAATTTTTTGAAAATTTCTGGAGAGGATTAGTGGAACTGAGTGGAAGTTACATATATCCCACTTTATAGAAATTAGGGTCTAAGAGGTACCTAATGGAACTATATAGGTCGAATATCTGAAATAATCGTGGGACTCCCACAGAATGAATTTAGATTTTATTTGAAAAATAGTAAATTTTTAGAAAATTTCTGGAGAGGATTAGTAGAACTGAGTGAAAGTTACATATATCCCACTACATGGAGATTTTAGTATAAGGGGTACCTAATAGAACTATATAGGTTTTGTATCTAAAATAATCGTGGGACTCCCACAGAATAAAATTTGATTTTGTTTGAAAAATAGTAAATTTTTAGAAAATTTCTGGAGAGGATTAGTAGAACTGAGTGAAAGTTACATATATCCCACTATATAGAAATTTTAGTCTAAGGGGTACCTAATGGAACTATAAAGGTTGAATATCTAAAATAATCGTGGGACTCCCACAGAATAAAATTTGATTTTGTTTGAAAAATAGCACATTTTTTCAAAATTTCTGGAGAGGATTAGTGCAACTGAGTGGAAGTTACATATATCCCACTATATGGAAATTTTAGTCCAAGGGGTACCTAATGGAACTGTATAGGTTGAATATCTGAAATAATCGTGGGACTCCCACAGAATGAATTTTAATTTTATTTGAAAAATAGTAAATTTTTAGAAAATTTCTGGAGAGGATTAGTGATACTGAGTGAAAGTTACACACATCCCACTATATGGAAATTAGGGTCTAAGGGGTACCTAATTTTACTGTATAGGTTGAATATCTGAAATAATCATGGGACTCCCACAGAAGAATATATTTTGATTTTGTTTGAAAAATAGTAAATTTTTTGAAAATTTCTGGAGAGGATTAGTGGATCTGAGTGGAAGTTACATATATCCCAATATATGAAAAATTTAGTCTAAGGGGTACCTAATGGAACGATATAGGTTGAATATCTGAAATAATCGTGGGACTCCCACAGAATGAAATTTGGTTTTGTTTGAAAAATAGTACATTTTTTGTAAATTTCTGGAGAGGATTAGTGATACTGAGTGGAAGTTACACATATCCCACTATATGGAAATTAGGGTCTAAGGCGTACCTAGTTGAACTATATAGGTTGAATATCTGAAATAATCGCAGAATAAAATTTTATTATTTTTGAAAAATAGTAAATTTTATGAAAAATTCTGGAGAGGATTAGTGGAACTGGATGAAAATTACACATATTCCACTATATGAAAATGTTGGTCCTAGAGATAGGTCATATAGCCCCATTAGTGGTGTATCTGAAATAATCTTGGAACGCGATAAATATTTCACTTTTTGTTTAATATCTGGAGAGGCTTAGTGGAACTACGTGGGCGTTACATACATACACCACTATAAGAAAATAATAGCCCAGGAGTGGGACGTCTGAAATAATCGTGGGAGTCCTTCACTATTTAACTTTTTGGAGAAGATTAGAGGAACTTGGCGAAAGTTAGACATATCCCACTATATAGAAGTAGTGGACCAGGGGATAGGTAAAGGATTTCCATTAGTGGAATTTCTGAAATAATATTGGAAAACGTTAAATATTACAAACATTTCTGAAAATTGTTATAAAGGAAGTTTCTGGAAAGAATTAGTAGAAATGTGTGGAAGTTACACGTATACCACTATATGGAAATGGTGCTCCTGGAGATAGGTTTTTAATCCACATTAGCGGTATATCTAAAATAATCGTGGAACGCTTTAATTATTAAAACGCTTTAATTATTAAAAATTCCTGTATAGGATTAGTGAAACTAATCCTATGGTATATGGTAAACACATATACCGCTATATGCAAATGGTGACCCAGGGGATAGGTTATGCATCTACATCAGTGGTATATCTGAAATAATACTGGCATAAGTATTTAACTCCGTTTTTTTAACACTAATCTTCTCCAGAAATTTTCAAAAAATGCACTATTTTTCAGACAAAATCAAAGTTCATTCTGTGGGAGTCCCACGATTATTTCAGATATTCAACCTATAGAGTTCCACCAGGTACCTCTTAGGCTAAAATTTCCATATAGTGGGATATAACTAACTTCCACTCAGTTCCACTAATCCTCTCCAGAAATTTTAGAAAAATTTACTATTTTTCAAATAAAATCTAAATTCATTCTGTGGGAGTCCCACAATTACTTCAGATATTCAACCTATACAGTTCCATTACTCTTAGACTAAAATATATGTAACTTCCTCTCAGTTCCACTAATCCTCTCCAGAAATTTTCAAAAAAATTAATATTTTTCAAACAAAATCAAAATATATTCTTCTGTGGGAGTCCCATGATTATTTCAGATATTCAACCTATACAGTTCCATTAGGTACCCCTTAGACTAAAATTTCCATATAGTGGGATATATGTAACTTCCACTCAGTTCCACTAATCCTCTCCAGAAATTTTCTAAAAATTTACTATTTTTCAAATAAAATTAAAATTCATTCTGTGGGAGTCCCACTATTATTTCAGATATTCAACCTATATAGTTCCATTAGGTACCTCTTAAACTAAAATTTCCATATAGTGGGATATATGTAACTTCCACTCAGTTCCACTAATCCTCTCCAGAAATTTTCAAAAAATTTATTATTTTTCAAACAAAATCAAAATTCATTCTGTGGGAGTCCCACGATTATTTCAGATATTCAACCTATGTAGTTCCATTAGGTACCTCTTATACTAAAATTTCCATATAAAGGGATATATTTAACTTCCACTCAGTTCCACTAATCCTCTCCAGAAATTTTCAAAAAATTTACCATTTTTCAAACAAAATCAAAATTCATTCTGTGGGAGTCCCACGATTATTTCTGATATTCAACCTATATAGTAACATTAGGTACCCCTTAAACCAAAATTTCCATATAGTGGGATATATGTAACTTCCACTCAGTTCCACTAATCCTCTCCAGAAATTTTCAAAAAATTTACTATTTTTCAAATAAAATTAAAATTCATTCTGTGGGAGTCCCACGATTATTTCAGATATTCAGCCTATATAGTTCTACCAGGTACCTCTTAGACTAAAATTTCCATATAAAGGGATATATGTAACTTACACTCAGTTCCACTAATCCTCTCCAGAAATTTTGAAAAAATGTGCTATTTTCAAACAAAATCAAATTTTATTCTGTGGGAGTCCCACGAATATTTCAGATATTCACCCTATATAGTTCCATTAGGTACCCCTTAGACTAAATTTTTCATATATTGAGATATATGTAACTTCCACTCAGTTCCACTAATCCTCTCCAGAAATTTTCAAAAAATGTACTATTTTTCAAATAAAATTAAAATTCATTCTGCGGGAGCCCCACGATTGTTTCAGATATTCAACCTTTATAGTTCCATTAGGTGACCTCTTGGACTAAAATTTCCATATAGTGGGATATATGTTACTTCCACTCAGTTCCACCAATCCTCTCCAGAAATTTTCAAAAAATGTACTATTTTTCAAACAAAATCAAATTTTATTCTGAGGGAGTCCCACGATTATTTCAGATATTCAACCTATATAGTTCCACCAGGTACCTCTTAGACTAAAATTTCCATATAGTGGGATGTATGTAACTTCCACTCAGTTCCACTAATCCTCTCCAGAAATTTTCGAAAAATTTACTATTTTTCAAATAAAATTAAAATTCATTCTGTGGGAGTCCCACGATTATTTCAGATATTCAACCTATATTGTTCCACCAGGTACCTCTTAGACTAAAATTTCCATATAGTGGGATATATGTAACTTCCACTCAGATCCACTAATCCTCTCCAGAAATTTTCAAAAAATTTACTATTTTTCAAACAAAATCAAAATATATTCTGTGGGAGTCCCACGATTATTTCAGATATTCAACCTATACAGTTCCATTAGGTACCCCTTATACTAAAATTTCCTTATAGTGGGATATATGTAACTTCCGCTCAGTTCCTCTAATCCTCTCCAGAAATTTTCAAAAATTTACTATTTTTCAAATAAAATTAAAATTCATTCTGTGGGAGTCAGTTCCACTAATCCTCTCCAGAAATTTTCAAAAAATTTACTATTTTTCAAATAAAATTAAAATTCATTCTGTGGGAGTCCCACGATTGTTTCAGATATTCAACCTTTATAGTTCCATTAGGTGACCTCTTGGACTAAAATTTCCATATAGTGGGATATATGTAACTTCCACTCAGTTCCACCAATCCTCTCCAGAAATTTTCAAAAAATGTACTATTTTTCAAATAAAATCTAAATTCATTCTGTGGGAGGCCCACGATTATTTCAGATATTCACCCTATATAGTTCCATTAGGTGCCCCTTACACTAAAATTTCCATATAGTGGGATATATGTAACTTCCACTCAGTTCCTCTAATCCTCTCCAGAAATTTTCAAAAAATTGACTATTTTTCAAATAAAATTAAAATTCATTCTGTGGGAGTCCCACGATTATTTCAGATATTCAACCTATATTGTTCCACCAGGTACCTCTTAGACTAAAATTTCCATATAGTGGGATATATGTAACTTCCACTCAGATCCACTAATCCTCTCCAGAAATTTTCGAAAAATTTACTATTTTCAAATAAAATCTAAATTCATTCTGTGGGAGTCCCACGATTATTTCAGATATTCAACCTATATAGTTAAATTAGGTACCCCTTAGACTAAATTTTCATATATTGAGATATATGTAACTTCTACTCAGTTCCACTAATCCTCTCCAGAAATTTTCAAAAAATTTACTATTTTTCAAATAAATTAAAATTCATTCTGTGGGAGTCCCACGATTGTTTCAGATATTCAACCTTTATAGTTCCATTAGGTACCTCTTGGACTAAAATTTCCATATAGTGGGATATATGTAACTTCCACTCAGTTCCACCAATCCTCTCCAGAAATTTTCAAAAAATGTACTATTTTTCAAACAAAATCAAATTTTATTCTGAGGGAGTCCCACGACTATTTCAGATATTCAACCTATATAGTTCCACCAGGTACCTCTTAGACTAAAATTTCCATATAGTGGGATGTATGTAACTTGCACTCAGTTCCACTAATCCTCTCCAGAAATTTTCGAAAAATTTACTATTTTTCAAATAAAATCTAAATTCATTCTGTGGGAGTCCCACGATTATTTCAGATATTCACACTATATAGTTCCATTAGGTACCCCTTATACTAAAATTTCCATATAGTGGGATATATGTAACTTCCACTCAGATCCACTAATCCACTCCAGAAATTTTCAAAAAATTTACTATTTTTCAAACAAAATCAAAATTCATTCTGTGGGAGTCCCACGATTATTTCAGATATTCAACCTATATAGTTTCATTAGGTACCCTTTATACTAAAATTTCCATATAGTGGGATATATGTAACTTCCATTCAGATCCACTAATTCTCTCCAGAAATTTTCAAAAAATTTACTATTTTTCAAACAAATCAAAATATATTCTGTGGGAGTCCCACGATTATTTCAGATATTCAACCTATACAGTTCCATTAGGTACTCCTTAGACCAAAATTTCCATGTAGTGGGATATATGTAACTTCCACTCAGTTCCACTAATCCTCTAAAGAAATTTTCCAAAAATTTACTATTTTTCAAACAAAATCAAAATTCATTCTGTGGGAGTCCCACTATTACTTCAGATATTCAACCTATATCGTTCCATTGGGTATCCCTTAGGCTAAATCTTCCATATAGTGGGATATATGTAACTTACACTCAGTTCCACTAATCCTCTCCAGAAATTTTCAAAAATGTACTATTTTTCAAAATCAAAATATATTCTGTGGGAGTCCCACTATTATTTCAGATATTCAACCTATATAGTTTCACCAGGTACCTCTTGGACTACAATTTCCATATAGTGGGATATATGTAGCTTACACTCAGTTCCACTAATCCTCTCCAGAAATTTTCAAAAATGTACTATTTTTCAAAAATCAAATTTCATTCTGTGGGAGTCCCACGATTACTTCAGATATTCAACCTATATAGTTCCACCAGGTACCTCTTAGGCTAAAATTTTCATATAGTGGGATGTATGTAACTTGCACTCAATTCCACTAATCCTTTCCAGAAGTTTTCGAAAAATTTACTATTTTTCAAATAAAATCTAAATTCATTCTGTGGGAGTCCCACGATTATTTCAGATATTCACCCTATATAGTTCCATTAGGTACCCCTTATACTAAAATTTCCATATAGTGGGATATATGTAACTTCCACTCAGTTCCTCTAATCCTCTCCAGAAATTTTCAAAAAATTTACTATTTTTCAAATAAAATTAAAATTCATTCTGTGGGAGTCCCACGATTATTTCAGATATTCAACCTATATTGTTCCACCAGGTACCTCTTAGACTATAATTTCCATATAGTGGGATATATGTAACTTCCACTCAGATCCACTAATCCTCTCCAGAAATTTTCAAAAAATTTACTATTTTTCAAACAAAATCAAAATATATTCTGTGGGAGTCCCACGATTATTTCAGATATTCAACCTATACAGTTCCATTAGGTACCCCTTATACTAAAATTTCCATATAGTGGGATATATGTAACTTCCGCTCAGTTCCTCTAATCCTCTCCAGAAATTTTCAAAAAATTTACTATTTTTCAAATAAAATTAAAATTCATTTTGGTGGAGTCCCACGATCATTTCAGATATTCAACCTATATTGTTCCACCGGGTACCTCTTAGACTAAAATTTCCATATAGTGGGATATATGTAACTTCCACTCAGTTCCACTAATCCTCTCCAGAAATTTTCAAAAAATTTACTATTTTTCAAACAAAATCAAAATTCATTCTGTGGGAGTCCCACGATTATTTCAGATATTCAACGTATATAGTTCCACTAGGTACCTCTTAGACTAAAATTTCCATATTGTGGGATATATGTAACTTCCACTCAGTTCCACTAATCCTCTCCAGAAATTTTCAAAAAATTTACTATTTTTCAAATAAAATTAAAATTCATTCTGTGGGAGTCCCACGATTATTTCAGATATTCAACCTATATAGTTCCACCAGGTACCTCTTAGACTAAAATTTCCATTTAGTGGGATATATGTAACTTCCACTCTGTTCCACTAATCCTTTCCAGAAATTTTCAAAAAATTTATTATTTTTCAAACAAAATCAAAATTCATTCTGTGGGAGTCCCACGATTATTTCAGATATTCAACCTATATAGTTCCATTATGTACCCCTTACACTAAAATTTCCATATAGTGGGATATATGTAACTTCCACTCAGTTCCACTAATCCTCTCCAGAAATTCTCAAAAAGTTTACTATTTTTCAAATAAAATTAAAATTCATTCTGTGGGAGTCCCACGATTATTTTAGATATTCAACCTATATAGTTCCATTAGGTACCCCTTATACTAAAATTTCCATATAGTGGGATATATGTAACTTCCACTCAGTTCCACTAATCCTCTCCAGAAATTTTCAAAAAATTTACTATTTTTCAAATAAAATTAAAATTCATTCTGTGGGAGTCCCACGATTATTTCAGATATTTAACCTATATAGTTCCATTAGGTACCCCTTATACTAAAATTTCCATATATTGGGATATCTGTAACTTCCACTCAGTTCCACTAATCCTCTCCAGAAATTCTCAAAAAGTTTACTATTTTTCAAATAAAATTAAAATTCATTCTGTGGGAGTCCCACGATTATTTTAGATATTCAACCTATATAGTTCCATTAGGTACCCCTTGGACTAAATTTTCCATAGAGTGGGATATATGTAACTTCCACTCAGTTCCACTAATCCTCTCCAGAAATTTTCAAAAAAAAGTAAAATTTTTAAGGTGTTCTAGGGTTATTTCATATATCCCACTAATGGAGCTCCATATCCCATCCCCAGGATCACCTTTTCCATATGGTGCGATATGTGTAACTTGCACCCAGTTCCACTAATCCTCTCAAGAATTTTTCAAAAAAAGTTTAAATAATTAAGGCATTCCAAGATTATTTCAGATATACCACTAATGCGGATCCATGGCATATCCCTAGGACTACCATTTCCATATAGAGGGACATGTGTAACTTTCACTCAGTTCCAGTAATCTTGTCCAGAATATTGGTAAACAAAGTTGAATGTTTAAGTAGGTTTACTATAAATACAGATACATACATACACAGTTCCATTAAGTAGCCTTTGGACCACCATTTCCATATAGTTGGATGTGTGGAACCTTCATCCTGCTTCCAAAATGGTCAGTTTTCCTTCTCCTAATTCAATTACAATATTCTGTTAAGTGATTAACAGCGCTCTGTTAGCTGCAAAATGAGCACTGTTAACAAATCTGGTTTGTGTCTTTGCTAGTTAAATTCGAATTTAACTTCACACACACTTACAATATTCTGTTAAGTGATTAACAGCGCTCTGTTAGCTGCAAAATGAGCACTGTTAACAAATCTGGTTTGTGTCTTTGCTAGTTAAATTCGAATTTAACTTCACACACACACTTTAAGCCAACAATAAGTTGAATTCTTACAAATTTTGTCTCTGATTAAGCTTTTTTCATTAATTTTAGGTTGAAGACGAAAACTAATCATGTTTTATTCTGAAATGAAATCTAAAAATTGTAATTTTAACGTTTACAAATTTGTAAATAAAATTCCAGATAAATTTTAAAAATTTCTATTTTGATGAAAAAATTAAAATCTAGGCATTATTGGATTAATAGATGAATATTTGACAGTATTCCATTTGGTCAATACTATTTTTGGCAATTTGGAAATGCCCGCCTGTCAATCAAATCATGGCCACAATCATATTATTTGTCTTTTTCATAGTTTATTCGCTAAATATAAAACCATGAAGTAATTAAGAGTGTAAATTATATTGATTAGTATTCTATCAATGCAAAATATATTCTCCGGCAATAAAATGTAGTCTTTTATCAAAGAAATTTATCATTATTTGCAAAAATTTATTAAAAATTGCTATAAAAATAAGTAAAAATAACAAAATGTACATAGTGATATTTATTTTGTCACAAAATATTCGTTATTCGAATACTTTTAATTATAATTAAAAATATATATGTTATATTCATTCATCTGAACTAAATATATATTTATTGTAGCCATGTATATATTTATTTTTCTTCAAAGTTCGTTCTTATTTTCAAAAATGTGTTATAACCAAAAATATAAAATTAAGAAAACCGACTCAACGAATATTTTATCCTAATTGTTCGCAACACTAACACAGAAAATGACAGCCAAATTGTACAGTGCTGCCAAGTTAAACAATAAACAGCACAATAGTTAATGTAGATTTATTATTTGTTTATGAATACCACAATTTTATTAATGGCTTTTAAGTCTAAAGTGTACTTTAACTATTGTGTGATTTAAATCTAAAATAAGCATTTTTATGAATACAACTGTAAATATCTGGTTTATTATACTTTGTTTAATGAATTAAAATATAAAACAGCCCCATCCTCTTGGCGTATTTACCCCATGGTCAGTACGCCGTTTTTGGTCAGTTCAGAAGGTTTACTTATGAAAATCACTTAATACCACTTAATTCGTTATTAGATGATTATATCCGGATAAAATTTTAAATGAGTATGTTCTGTGTATACATGAATCATTCTATTAGAATGTTTTCGAACTGGCCTATTAATATAAATTTATCTGGACCTAATTAAAATTAGTTAGTTAGTTAATTGAAATTAGTGCATATAGCACTCTAACTTGTTTTAATTAATTTTTATTATACAAAATACAACCCTGATCAGCTGCCGATGCGTCAAAAGTTTAAAGTTGCTGAACTTTTCAAACCCGTTATAAACTTCGCCCAACTTGAAAACTGAACTGAAAATACACTTTTTTTATTATTTTTGACAGAAGTCTATAACGCGTGTTGTATACTTCCACCTTTAGTGGCTATTGATATCGTAGTTGTCGAGCTAGTTCGTGGTAGTGCAGGGAATATAAACAAAATATGTATATCAAAATATATCCCCTCAGATATTGACTTTCAAGAAGATATTTACTTAAGCTACGTTCACACCTGAAAAATATTTGGTCCAAATATTTGTAATAAATATTTTTGAAGTTGCGTCAAACAAACGCAATATTTATTTCATGTTCAGACTTGAACAAATATTTGGTGGTATTGTTTTATCAAACAGTGCAAAAATAATTTGGTTCAAACACACACATGTTTTACAGCCACAGTATATCGTATATTTTCATCAGACCTGGGATAAATGCATTAAATGTGTTAATGCATTAACAATTTTTTCTACATAAAAAAAATAATGTTAATGCAAGTTTATTGCATTGCATGGGTACATTTAATGCATTAAATTTGCATTAACATTAAATATTTTTAAATTTAATGCATTAATTTTACATTAACATTAAATATTTGTGAAATCAATGCATTAATTTTGCATTAACATTAAATATTTTTGAATTTAATGCATTAATTTTTCATTAACATTAAATAATAAATAATAAAATTAATGCATTAATTTTCCATTAACATTAATGTATAAAATAATTTATAAAAATAAGAATACAGCGCTAAAGACCTCGGTCTAACTAAATTCAAGTAAAATTGAATGTGTTAAATTCCTTTCGAATAAGTCCTATACACGATAATACTTATTAGAAGAATAGTATCACTTCCCAGATATTCCTTTTTTAGTTTATTTTGTCTGTGGAATCTCATATAAATATCATATTTAAAACACACAAGTTTGAATGGAATATAGGAGTTATTAGAAAGGACTTTAACCTATTTAATTTTAGTTGTATTTAGTTAGATCGAGGTCTTTTGTGCTGTATTTTTATTTATGTTTATCAATTTTTATATATATTAATGTTAATGGAATATTAATGCATTAATTTTATTGCTTATTTAATGTTAATGTAAAATTAATGCACTAAATTCAGATATATTTAATGTTAATGCAAAATTAATGCATTAATTTCAAAAATATTTAATGTTAATGTAAAATTAATGCATTAAATTCAAAAATATTTAATGTTAATGGAAATTTAATGCATTAAATTTTACAAATTTAATGTTAATGCAATATTTTTTACATTAAATTAATTTTTTTTAATTTAATATTAATGCAAAATTAATGGAAATCGCCCAGGTCTGATTTTCATGCATGAAAAAAACAATTTACCAATTTGTTTTAATTTTACATATTTTTATTAGGTTTAAAATTAAATTTATACAATGAAAGTGTATAATATTAATATATAACACGATTGAAAAAACTTTGTTTGTCGAATCTGAACATAAAATAGTTCATTTTAACAAACGGCAATGCGGATGATTTTCATAAAACAAATTGATTTGCTGCCAAATAAATATTTTCTCATTGTTTCATCAATGTGAACACCACAAGTCAAATAATTTACATCATTTTGGCAAAATAATTATTTGATTTTGCAAACCAAATGTAAGATCAAACAGCGTCAAATAACAGCTGTTCTTTGTTTATTTTCTGAAAAAGAGTGTTATCACCTCATACAAAAATGTCAATAGTCGCTAAAATGACTGGTTTTATTTTATTTTTTTATAAAATAGATATCTGAGACAAAGTAGTTGTGACATTTAATAGAAATTTAAGCAATTGCCTAAATTAAATATAATTATTATTTTTGTTGTTTATTTTGTTATTAATTGGTTGACAACAACATACTATATATAGGGTAATTTCAAACATTTTCAAACAAAAAAAGTAGGATTTTGAATTTTTTTCAACAAGTATTAAATTTGACGTATATTTTCTTAATTATTTATCCGATTTTAATCGTTTAGTCCCCAATATTTAATTTAAAATATTACATTTTTAACGTGAGGATGATGACATCAATCAACGTCCTTTAGTCAAGGATATCCCAAAAAAATGTACCTTCCATTTTCTTTATTCCTTCACATAAGATTGCTTATTGTGTACTCAACAATATATAAGATATAGAAATTTTGGAGAATTTCAAATTCCATATTTACATGAAGAATGTCTATTCTATAGTCTAGTGACTAGACTATAGACTAGACTTTAGACTAGACTCTAGTCTATAGTCTAGTCTAAAGTCTAGTCTATAGTCTAGTCTAAAGTCTAGTCTAAAGTCTAGTCTATAGTCTTGTCTATACTATACTTTATAGTCTAGTCTATAGTCTAGTATATAGTCTAGTCTATAGTTTAGTCTATAGTCTACACCATTTTTAAGTGAAATTGAGAACATTACGTATTAAATCGAGAAAAATCCACATGAAATTGAGAATTTCCATTTCATATTAAGAAAATTCCAATTGAAATTGTGATTTTCAATTTGAAATTGAGAAAATTCTGAATCAAATTTAAAATTTTAATTTAAAACTTTCAAATGAAATTGAGAAAATTACAAATGATTTTCAGAAAATTTTAATTTTTAATTTGCAAATAAATATATATGTTATATATGTATGTAGTGCAATACATGAATGTTCCGTGAAAGCTTAAAATTTGAACATTTTGACAATCATTTCGAAAAATTCTGCGAAACTTTTTATACTTTATACTGGGATCTGAACTTTTAACCTAATTCAGATCACATTTTAATATTTTTTTACTTTACTTTGAAATTGTGATTTTCAATTTGAAATTGAGAAAATTCTGAATCAAATTTAAAATTTTAATTTAAAACTTTCAAATGAAATTGAGAAAATTACAAATGATTTTCAGAAAATTTTAATTTTTAATTTGCAAATAAATATATATGTTATATATGTATGTAGTGCAATACATGAATGTTCCGTGAAAGCTTAAAATTTGAACATTTTGACAATCATTTCGAAAAATTCTGCGAAACTTTTTATACTTTATACTGGGATCTGAACTTTTAACCTAATTCAGATCACATTTTAATATTTTTTTACTTTGACGTATTCAGACTACCAACACATATCGCTTGAGTGGTATTCCTACATAGTATTCATGATAAACCAGCCATTGTTCCTCGACAATAGGAGGACTAACATTGGAATTTCTATATTATTTGTTTTTATACCCTACACCACTTTAGTGGGGAGGGTATATTGGGTTTGTGCTGATGTTTGTAACGCACAATAATATTGGTCCTATACCCACCTTAAAGTATACCAATCGGCTCAGAATCATTTTCTGAGTCGATTTAGCTATGTCCGTCCGTCTGTCCGTCCGTCCATGTAAACCTTGTAATCAAACTACAGGTCGCAATTTTGAAGATAATTCAATGAAATTTGGTACATGATCTTCTATTGTGCCAGGGACGAAGCCTATTGAAAATGGTTAAGATCGGTCCATTATTTCACCTAGCCCCCATACAACTGAACCCCCCAAAAGGGCTTGTAATCCTTGTAATCAAACTACAGGTCGCAATTTTTGGAGATAATTCAATGAAATTTGGCACATGATCTTTTATGGTATCGTAAACGAAGCCTATTGAAAATGGTTAACATCGGTCCATTATTTCACCTAGCCCCCATACAACTGAACCCCTCGAATAGGGCTTTTAAAATTTGTAATCAAACTACAGGTCGCAATTTTGGAGATAATTCAATAAAATTTGGCACATGATCTTTTATGGTATCGTAGACGAAGCCTATTGAAAATGGTTAACATCGGTCCATTATTTCACCTAGCCCCCATACAACTGAACCCCCGAATAGGGCTTTTAAAACTTGTAATCAAACTACAGGTCGCAATTTTGGAGATAATTCAATGAAATTTGGCACATGATCTTTTATGGTACCGTAGACGAAGCCTATTGAAAATGGTTACCATCGGTCCATTATTTCACCTAGCCCCCATACAACTGAAACCCCCGAATAGGGCTTTTAAAAGTTGTAATCAAACTAAAAGTCACAATTTTGGAGATAATTCAATGAAATTTTGCACATGATCTTTTATGGTACCGTAGACGAAGCCTATTGAAAATGGTTACCATCGGTCCATTATTTCACCTAGCCCCCATACAACTGAACCCCCGAATAGGGCTTTTAAAAGTTGTAATCAAACTGCAGGTCGCAATTTTGGAGATAATTCAATGAAATTTGATATTTTGGTACCGTAGATGAAGTCTGTTGAAAATGGTTTACATCGGTCCATTATTTCACCTAGCCCCCATACAACTGAACCCGCCGAATAGGGCTTTTAAGTTCATAATTATGTTTAATATACTCATATCTCGACAAAAAGCTGCAATAACCAAGTTGTATACAAGACTTGATGACCCCCACGAATTCCATAATAATAGGTTCTCATATGACCCTAGCCCCTATGAAAAGCCCCCATCAAAATTTCACTTAAATGTCCACAATTTTATTCAACAATAAACGGCTTAAGTATGTAAATCTAATGCAAGGTACAATTCAACTTAAATGCTTTATTATGGCAACTAAATCACATTATATTTTTGTCAAAGGTGTAGGGTATTATATAGTCGGCGTCGCCCGACTATAATTTCTTACTTGTTTTTAAATGTGTTATATAAATAAAAGGTTCTCAATTTCATTTGAAATTTTCTTAATTTCATTTAAAATTTTCTCAATTTCATTTGAAACTTTCCCAATTTTAATTGGAGTTTTCTCAATTTAAATTCCAAAATTCTCAATGTGGGGTGCTTGAAGCCCCCACATGAATCAAATAGAAAAATTCGTATATCTGAGAAACTATTAGAGCTAGAATCTTCAAATGTTACGTGAAGAACTTTGAAATTCAATGGGTGGCTTGGCACAACATATATAAATTAAATACAAAATTTCGTGCATCTTGGAAATTCTTCTATTATTCAAATTTTTTATAGATAGATAGTTAGAAATTGGCGATAGATAGAAACTCGCAATAGTTTGCTTGACATCTCTCATATGTAACGTATTATAAATCTGGAAAACTATTGTGGTTAGAATCTTCAAAATCGTTAAGTGGGATTTTTATTTATACATATTCCTTCTAGGGTAGCAAAGCATACTGGGTATAGCTAGTATATTAATAATAAACAATTCTCAATAATTTTAAATTTTATAGATAATTTAATGAAAATAATTTATAATTTGGTTATTTCCCGGCTTATAGCGATTTATTTCAATCGCTATAAACCGTTCCAAACAACCAAGGTTTTTCGCTACATTGACTATACTAAATAGCAACAACATGACAGTGTAGGTTCACCATCTGTTTCTTTTCCACTTGCACAAGGTATTGAAATGTAATTTGTATTTTTTTGTGATAAAATTTTGTTGAAAAACAATATTAAATGAAATTTTAGAATAAATTGATGTTATTATTCAATGATATATCTTTGTAGTAAATATAAACCACGCATCGGCAGAGCGTAAAATTTTCTTTTCACACTAACACTACTTCACTTTGTGTTTTTGCATTTCATGCACTGAAAGAAAAGTTTGTAAAATTTGTTAATGTGTTTGGTGTAGTGACTTCACTACTTTACAAAAAAAACATTAAAATTTCTGGATTTTTATACCCTACACCACTTTAGTGGGGAGGGTATATTGGGTTTGTGCTGATGTTTGTAACGCACAATAATATTGGTCCTATACCCACCTTAAAGTATACCAATCGGCTCAGAATCATTTTCTGAGTCGATTTAGCTATGTCCGTCCGTCTGTCCGTCTGTCCGTCTGTCCGTCCGTCCATGTAAACCTTGTAATCAAACTACAGGTCGCAATTTTGAAGATAATTCAATGAAATTTGGTACATGATCTTCTATTGTGCCAGGGACGAAGCCTATTGAAAATGGTTAAGATCGGTCCATTATTTCACCTAGCCCCCATACAACTGAACCCCCCAAAAGGGCTTGTAATCCTTGTAATCAAACTACAGGTCGCAATTTTTGGAGATAATTCAATGAAATTTGGCACATGATCTTTTATGGTATCGTAAACGAAGCCTATTGAAAATGGTTAACATCGGTCCATTATTTCACCTAGCCCCCATACAACTGAACCCCTCGAATAGGGCTTTTAAAATTTGTAATCAAACTACAGGTCGCAATTTTGGAGATAATTCAATAAAATTTGGCACATGATCTTTTATGGTATCGTAGACGAAGCCTATTGAAAATGGTTAACATCGGTCCATTATTTCACCTAGCCCCCATACAACTGAACCCCCGAATAGGGCTTTTAAAACTTGTAATCAAACTACAGGTCGCAATTTTGGAGATAATTCAATGAAATTTGGCACATGATCTTTTATGGTACCGTAGACGAAGCCTATTGAAAATGGTTACCATCGGTCAATTATTTCACCTAGCCCCCATACAACTGAAACCCCCGAATAGGGCTTTTAAAAGTTGTAATCAAACTACAAGTCACAATTTTGGAGATAATTCAATGAAATTTTGCACATGATCTTTTATGGTACCGTAGACGAAGCCTATTGAAAATGGTTACCATCGGTCCATTATTTCACCTAGCCCCCATACAACTGAACCCCCGAATAGGGCTTTTAAAAGTTGTAATCAAACTGCAGGTCGCAATTTTGGAGATAATTCAATGAAATTTGATATTTTGGTACCGTAGATGAAGTCTGTTGAAAATGGTTTACATCGGTCCATTATTTCACCTAGCCCCCATACAACTGAACCCGCCGAATAGGGCTTTTAAGTTCATAATTATGTTTAATATACTCATATCTCGACAAAAAGCTGCAATAACCAAGTTGTATACAAGACTTGATGACCCCCACGAATTCCATAATAATAGGTTCTCATATGACCCTAGCCCCTATGAAAAGCCCCCATCAAAATTTCACTTAAATGTCCACAATTTTATTCAACAATAAACGGCTTAAGTATGTAAATCTAATGCAAGGTACAATTCAACTTAAATGCTTTATTATGGCAACTAAATCACATTATATTTTTGTCAAAGGTGTAGGGTATTATATAGTCGGCCTCGCCCGGCTATAATTTCTTACTTGTTTATGAATAGGATTGGAAAAAATTTAAACACGACCTATTATTTTTGAACATTGCTCTCGGAAATGCATTTATTTGCAATTTTATATACAAAATGAATCTTAATATATACTCCATGTAAATAAAAGTAAAGAAATAATGTATAAAAATATCCTCCAAGAAGTTTTGCGCTCATATACAGTGCTATAAATGTCAATTAATTCAAAATGATATTTTCTTCAGAATGATAATTTTTCTTCAGATATTTTAAAATTAAAATAAATATTAAATATCAATATCGGGAAACAAGAACTTATCTTTATGTTTAACAACAGAGATTTCTCTATGTGTAACTCCATCAAAAAACTGCCAAGCTCTCATTCTCTTAGTTTGAAAGTTACGTACATGTGTTGGAAAATAAACCAGAGAGCCCGCTGCGCTTGTATGATATAAACAGATATATTTTTGGCTTTTGGTTTGGTTGCGCATTAACTGTTCTTTTTGTTATGTTCCTCTTTGCCTGCAAACAAAATCTTGTTTTTTCACTGTTTTATCCGTCAATTGTTTTAAGAAATTATTTGTTGTAGTGTGAACATCGGGCAAACAAATTTTCACTATTTGTACTGAATAGTGCTTGGTTGGCATGGCTTCTTCAAACAAAACGTCAAAACAGAAATACTAATTTTAAGCACATTATGAAATAAAAACGTATTTATTTTTTTGTTTATAGGTAGAAATTTCTATGAAATTGTAAAAAACTATTGTAATTTAATTAAATAATGTTTTTAACGTTAAACAAAAATGTTTCGTGTTTGGTGTTCACATTGTGTTCATATTGAGAAAATATTTGTAGGTTGACAAATAAAAATGTTTCACGAAAAACAGCTGATATTTTGTTTGCTCTTCAAAAATATTTTGTGTTCACATTACAGCCAACAAATATTTCATAAAAAACGTGAAATATTTCACAGGTGTGAACGTAGCTTTATTATCACATCTTTGTATTACAAACAGATATACATTTTTAATATTTTGCGAATTTTTATATTTTTTAACACAATTTTAATATGAACATGCTAACATAATGGATACAATTTTTAACAATATTTTAGGAAAGGCCCTATGTTATGGTTAAAGAAGACGCAAATTTAACGGGTAATTCCCGTTTTGAAGGATTTTGTATTGACCTGTTGAAGGCGATAGCAGCTCAAGTTGGATTTCACTATAAAATCGAAATGGTACCCGATAATATGTATGGTGTTTATAATCCAGAAACACAGACATGGAATGGCATTGTTCGTGAATTAATGGAAAGAGTAAGAATTTAATACATACAGTCAAACCCGTTTATACACAAAAAAAAAAAAAAAAAAAAAAAAAAAATATATATATATATATATATATATATATATATATATATATATATATATATATATATATATATATATGGAAGGATATTTTCTTAAAATATCCTTCCATTTCCTTAATTCTATGATCTTTAAATTTTATGTTTATATTATTCTTTTTCATAAAACAATAGAATATAATAATCAATGTAGTGACAACTATTATCAATGTTACGTTTATACCATAAGATATCTTTTTATGAAATTTTAGTTCTTCAATTTCTTTAATATTTTGAAAGTGCTCTATAATTATATTATCGAATTTAACATTTATATTTGATATACTTAATTTTTCAAGTTTATTGATGTTTGCATAAAAATATTTTTCTTTGATCATATATGTATTTTATATCAGAAAATGTTTGATTACGAATTGTTATACTGCAATTATTAAAGTTTATAAGATAATTCCCTTCCAATTCAAATTTCCTATCATCACAATTATGCTCAATTTTCTCGGAAAAAGAATTCTTTACAATAATTGTTTCTTCGTCAAGATCAAATACAGAAGTAATATTATTAAATTCAAACTTACAAGTACTGTAATAACTACAATGATTACTTTTTTAAATTTTCTTAAAGGTATATTTTCTTGGTATGTAAAAGTTTTGTTATCAATTTCGATTACGTATTCGTTATTTGCATCTATTTCAAATTTGTTTTTGTTTGAAATAGGAGTAATCATCTTTAAGTCAGTCTTAATGTAATTGTCTGGAATCAATACTGCCATAATCAGTGAGTGATCACTGTAAGACATTATCCCTACTTTCAACATTTTGCTGAAACTATATTATCTCGTATATATTTTATGTTCTAAGGTTTTTAGTTTTGTTAGTTGGTCCAAGTAAATTATTTCATTCACCACCTCATTATTGGTATTCCTGACCTCCTTTAAAAACTCACTTATTTCTTTTGTGACCTCCTTTAAAAACTCACTTATTTCTTTTGTGTCGTTTTCCACTACAGTTTTCAGAGAATGTAATGATTTGTTTAAGGAATTATTTATTATCACTTGTCTATTTAAAGTTTCAATGGAATTGTGTGAATTTTGATCAATGATGGAAAGGTGTTCCAGAATCTCTTGTCTGTCTTCATCGTCCATAGTCCCAAATAGCCATTTGTAGAACCTTCCTCCTGCATTTATAAAACCTCTTCGTTTTCTATTTTTAGTTGGCCTTAAAGATTTTAGATTCTATCAATTTAATTTCGTTTTGTAAAATTATCTCTTCATGTAAAAGCAAATGTTTTATATTTCCCTTTATTTGATTTAATATGTCTTCTATTTCGACTATGTTTATGACATGTACAAGAGTAGTTGTTTTGTTGACAATTTCCACTTCGCCCATTCTAATCTTGATGAATCCCACATTCTCTGTGACTGAATTAACCTGCAGATCCGCTTGGTTGGGTTGAATGCTCACCATTAGCAAGAGCATCATTACAAGCACCTGAAATTTTAAATTGTCTTTTGAGATTCTCAAATCGTTTGGACAAATACTCAAAATCAATATCGTCATCATTATTAGTGTTCATCTTCTCTATACTGTTATGACTATTACAATCGTTAAAACTTGCAAATTTGAACGGCCTTTTAATGTTGGTTTCATGAATATTCTCTAAATTGCGTTTAATGGTTCGTCTTTATGCCTTAGACTTTTATAATTTTTAATGAATCCCGTTTTCCTTCTTTCTGTGTAAAATTCCCTATTGCGGTTGAGTTTCTGGATAATGTAATTTTTTTTACTTTCTAGTCTACTTCTGATAAGTTCATGATTAATGGTACCATTTATTACGTCAAAAGGAGTACATTTTATAGTACTGTGTACTGTGTTATTATAAAATTTTATAGCTTTTGTCATTTGTGTTATGATTGGCAATTTTTCTTCTAGGTTAAGTGTTCAAATTTTTTCAGTCAAGGTATTATTAAGACGTTCTATATCAGAATTTACGGTATGACTATTGGGTTTCGTGGCATGAAATTCGATTCTTTCTTGTGTCAAAAAATCCTTTACGTTTTTTGAATTAAATTTATTGTCAAAACCAAACTTTTTGACTGGGCCTTTTATTGCTAAAAATTCGTTTATTTTGCTTATAATTGTTTGGTTGTTTCTATCTGGCAAATAAAAACCTACGGCATGTTTTGAGAATTTATCAATGAATATTATAAATAAGTGATTACTATTCACATACGTATCAACATGAACGATTTCATTAACTGAAGTTGGCGTTTCTTGATCGGATTGCGATCATACTTCCCTCCGGAGCATATTTCAAAATTATTAATTATCTCATGTATCTTTGTTTTTAGTTGTGGGTTATATATTTTATGCTTTATCCCCTCATAAGTCGGTATAATTCCTGCATGACCCACTTCATTTTTATGAAAAAGTGATATTTGTTTCCTTAGTTCATCTTCGTCTTCAATGTCCTTAGCAAAATAGCTACATTTAACAAAAGATACTCCCTCAATACCAGAATATGTTGTAATTTATTGAATTGGTTATCATTGAGCTCAGAAAATATTGCGATTTTTCCTTTACCAATATGTCTTTGGACTATATTAATAACATTAGTAGTCTCAATATCATGCAAATCGATAAAAAGTCGTTTCTTATTAAAAATTATTTCCATTTCAGTTTCCTTAGTTTCTGTTAAAATTATTTGGTATTTAAAACGATTTACAATTGTATCAAGAATGGGAATGTGATCATTAAAATCTTCTTCTTTTGAATGTATAGTTTCACCGTTATCTGACTGATTTTCTCCTTGAGAATGATCCGCATGTACCACTAAAGATGCATTTGATTGTTCCCTGTTCTCTCCTACATTAATATTTTTGATCCTAAAAAATCGTCTAAAGTGAATTCTAAATCTTTTCCTGGAATATAATCAATTTTCGCATCGTATTCTCCTAACTGCACTAACCATCGTTGCAATCGGGGATTAATATCTTTACCCGAATATTTTGCCTGTAACCACTTTAGTGGCTGATTATCTGTTTGCAGATCAAATTCTCTTCCAAAAATATAAGGTCTATAAAATTTTAACCCCCCACACTATCGCTAATAATTCTTTTTCGATAGTGGAGTAGTTTTGTTCATGATTGTTCAATGTTCGCGAAGCAAAGGAAATCGGATGACCTTCCTGGGTTAAAACTGCACCAATCGAGTAATTACTTGTGTCTGTGATTAGCTTAAAGCGCTTTTTAAAATCGGGGTACCTCAGAATAGGAGGATTTGTTATAATTTCCTTTAATTTTTCAAAAGCTACAATATAATTGGGGTCTCTTACATTAATTCTTGCATTTTTCTTTAAATATTTTATTATTGGGAAAGCTATTTAAGAATAGTCTTTTATGAATTTTCGAAAAAATCCAGTAATACCCAAAAATGACTTTATTTGTTTTTGCGTCGTCGGAAGTTTTTACTTCTGAATAATTTCAATTTTTTTGGGGTTTGCCCTTAGAAGTAAGGATGTGACCCAAAAATTCAGTTTCTTTTTTTTAAAAACTACATTTATCAATTTGAATTTTAAGTCCTGATTCCTTTAGTTTTTCAAATATCAATTTTATATTTGCTATATGTTCAGTTAATGAAGTGCTAAATATTAGTATGTCGTCTAAATACACGACACAAATTTTGTTTATATATTGGCGGAGAACAAAATTCATAAGACGTTGAAAAGTCGCCGGAGCATTTTTAAGCCCAAATGCCATTCTTATGAATTCATAATGCCCAAAAGGTGTGGAAAATGTGGTTTTCTTTATATCATTTTAATACATTAATATTTGGTGAAAACCTTTTGCAAGGTCTATAGAAGAAAAATATTGAGCTTTTCCTAATTTGTCCATAATTCCATCGATATTTGGAATTGGAAATTTGTCACTTATTGTATTTTCATTTAGTCTTCTGCAATCTATGACAATTCGCCATTTTTGTATTCCCGAACTGTCAATTTTCTTAGGCACCACCCACAAAGGACTATTGTATTGTGAATTGCTTTCTCCAATTATATTTTGTTCTAACATCTCTTCTATCTGTTTCTGAATCTCAATTTCATGAGTTTGTGGGTATCTATATATTTTTGAATATATTGGTCGGTCAGTGTTTGTTTTTATTTCATGTTCAATTTCGTGAGTGGCAGAAAGTTTAGCCCAGTGATGCCAGGAGATTTTTTTCAGAAATCCCTACGCTTATGAGAAAAAATCCCTTTTTTCCCTACACCCACTTTTTATTTTCCCTACATTTTTCCCTACAATACTATTTTCCAAGTTTATCTTAAAAAAATACAAAAATAACATAAAAAACTAAAATATTAGCTCCGTTTTATAATATACATATATACATATATATGTATTTTTTTTTTTAATTTTTAGGAATGAAATTTCTAGAATTTAAATTTTTTTTCTTTTAATTTTACATAATAGAAATCTTTCAAGCCTGACTCTTCAGTTAAGATTAAAAAAAACAACACAATTGAAAGATTTATGGCAGTATCACGATTCGATATTAAAAATTTATTTTATGTTTTTTAAGGTTTACTTTCGCGTTTACTTTTGCGGTTTACTTTTATAAATTTTCAGAACATTAAATCTAAATGAAAGATTTTAGTATGTCGCATGTTTTGTAGACCTCAGTTCAAGAAACCCGAATTTTGGATTATCCCAGTCTTGTAGCGATATGTAGGTACATATATTGTAGAAATTACAAGCGGAATTTTTACTAACGATACACTTAAACCTGATTTCATTTTTAATTTTAAAGTTTAATACATGAAAGGGTATATTTTTAGTTGTTAAAAACTATGAAATTGAAAAATCCCTACAATTTGACAATAGTAAGAAATCTTTCCCTTTTTCCCTACACGTGAAATTTTTGAAAAAAATCCCTACAAAAAGGGAAAAATCCCTACACTTGGCATCACTGGTTTAGCCCCTCTTTATAAAATAATTCACGGTAACTGCTTAATAATCCTACAAGAAGTTGGTATTCTTCCGAATTTAAGTGTGCCAGGTTTAAATTTTTTAAATCGCAATATTCAAGTGAACAGATTTTCTGGTTATTGTAAGGGTTGTAGTATCCAAACGGTATGTTGTTACCTAGTATGGTAATAAATCCATTCTCAACATCAATCTTAGCTTTAAGAGCGATGAGAAAATTTTGTCCAATTATGGCTGAATAATTTTTACTATTGAAATTAATAACCTTCCATGAGAAGGTACCTGAGACCTTGAATTCTCTAGGTATGGGTGTAATAATTTTCTCTGTTACCTGATTTATTCCGTTTATGGTTTTGTACCAAAGCACAGTGGTATAGGAAGAAAAAAGAGGGAAATAATTCGGTAACTTCTAAACGGTTAATCCGATTTTAATGAAATTTGGTATGCACAAAGAGGTGTTGTCGAGTTTAGGTTTTGAATTTGGACCTTATAGGCCAACCAGGGGCTCGGCGGGGGGTCCTCAAATTAGGACACCTCGGCTATGTTAAATTTTTAAAACGATCCTATTTCTTCATTTGAGATCCGATTTAAAAAAATTTCGTATATAGAATCTCCTCATCGAGCACTATAAAAAATGTCGTCGTAGCGGTAAATTATCTATTATAGTTTAGGAGATATTCACATTTGAAAATTAAAATTTTAAAATTTTTACCGTCCTTACTTTAGTTTTTTGATAATAGCGGGTCCAAATATTCCCAATTTTCGCCATTTTTTTCATTCGCTTAACAACAAGTTTATATATCAAGCAGTGAAAGAATTATGTAAAAATCATGACTGAGTCCAAAGTTATAGGCATTTTAATTTAAAAAATTAAAAAAAGGCGATTTTTTGTAATTTTTTTGGGAAAAAAGTATCTTTTTCTTTTTAAGTTATCTAAAAAGTTTCTAAGAAGATGTATATAGAATTTATACTTTTTGGAAAGCTGACTTTACATAAAATACGATAAATGAAACAAAACCTAAAAATTTTTGATACCGAGGGGACCAGGTCCATCCAAAAAAACCCTATTTTTTATGGAAAATTAAATTTTGAAGAAAAATTCTCAAATCGCATAGTAGATATCAAATTATAGTGACCTGTTTTATATGACCCAATATATTCTTAATCATTTTGTAACGGGTTTCGATAACCCCGCCCCTGGTATGGATATAATAGGCAAAAAACCAAAAAATCCCATTTTTGGGATTTTTTAAAACTTTTTTGGGAATTCCGGGATTTCTAATAAGAAAATTCGAAATTTTTATTTAATTTTGGATTTTGAGTAAAAAAATCTACCTAACTGTAAAATTTCATCAAAAAATATTCATAAATAAAATTTTTATTGCAATTTGAAAAATTTGTATCTTCGCAAAAACTGAATAAAAACATTTTTTAATTTTTTTTTTAAAAAAGTATTTCGCGAATTTTTTAATTTTCAAAAATTATATACAGTTTAGAAAAATAGACAAAATTACCTTTCCATTGATATATAACATGCCTACCTAATGTTTTTAAAGTGACAAATTAATTAGGGAAAACTCAACATCTTTTAGAAAATGTTTGTTATTCAGTTTTTGCGAAGATACAAATTTTTCAAATTGCAATAAAAATTTTATTTATGAATATTTTTTGATGAAATTTTACAGTTAGGTAGATTGTTTTACTCAAAATCCAAAATTAAATAAAAATTTCGAATTTTCTTATTAGAAATCCCGGAATTCCCAAAAAAGTTTCAAAAAATCCCAAAAATGGGGTTTTTTGCCTATTATACCAGGGGCGGGATTATCGAAATCCGTTACAAAATGATTAAGAACATATTGGGTCATATAAAACAGGTCACTATAATTTGATATCTACTATGCGATTTGAGAATTTTTCTTCAAAATTTAATTTTCCATAAAAAATAGGGTTTTTTTGGATGGACCTGGTCCCCTCGGTATCAAAAATTTTTAGGTTTTGTTTCATTTATCGTATTTTATGTAAAGTCAGCTTTCCAAAAAGTATAAATTCTATATACATCTTCTTAGAAACTTTTTAGATAACTTAAAAAGAAAAAGATACTTTTTTCCCAAAAAATGGCAAAATATCGCCTTTTTTTAATTTTTTAAATTAAAATGCCTATAACTTTGGACTCAGTCATGATTTTTACATAATTCTTTCACTGCTTGATATATAAACTTGTTGTTAAGTGAATAAAAAAAAATGGCGAAAATCGGGAATATTTGGACCCGCTATTATCAAAAAACTAAAGTAAGGACGGTAAAAATTTTAAAATTTTAATTTTCAAATGCGAATATCTCCTAAACTATAAGAGATAATTTACTGCTACGACGACATTTTTTATAGTGCTCGATGAGGAGATTTTATATACGAAATTTTTTAAAATCGGAACTCAAATGAAGAAATAGGATCGTTTTAAAAATTTAACATAGCCGAGGTGTCCTAATTTGAGGACCCCCAGCCGGACCTCTGGTTGGCCTATAAGGTCCAAATTCAAAACCTAAACTCGACAACACCTCCTCTTTGTGCGCACCAAATTTCATCAAAATCGGATTAACCGTTTAGAAGTTACCGAATTATTTCCCTCTTTTTTTTCCCTATACCACTGTGCAAAGCGGTCTATTAATTTTTTGTATAGGAAATTGGCTTAATAATACTTGTTTCCGATCCTGTGTCTATGAGACATTTAAGTTTATGATTACCAACTGTAACAACTACTATGGGTAATTTTGTAAAGGAGGCATTACAGAAAAATTTACATCTGTTTCCTCCCTTAAAATTCCGATATCCATCGGCTCTAGTTCTTGGTTACAATAATTTGTTCGGTGTTGTTGTCTACCATTGCACAGTGGGGCAGAATGGAAATTTTTTGGAAATAAATCTGGCATTTCTAAACGGCTAATCCGATCGGGATAAAATTTGGCGTGAGCGTAGCCAAGGAGTATTCGAGTTTAAGTTTTGAAGATGAACCCTGCAGATGCCCCAGGGACGGCGCTGTGGCGGCTCAAAGTAGGGTACCTACGACATGTAAAATTTTTAAACTCGTGCCATTTTTTTGTTTTTCACCCAAATACAAAGGTTTTTATATTTTGTGAAAGCGCTCGACGAGATCTTGAGAAAACATGCTTGGATATACTACTTATCTCTTATAATATCCGAGTTATAGGCATTTAAAAATTTAGTGATACAAAATTTACCATACCTTGGTCCGCCTTTTTTTGAATACCGGGAGTAATTTTGGACCAAATGGACTCAATTTTTTCTTGTTAGTTAGACAACAAAATTTCCAATAATATACAAAAAATTTCAAATCAATATCATTTACAGATCCAAAAATATACATTTTTTAATTTAAAAATTCAAAAAAATTTAGATTTTTGCCGTTTTTTTTGCAAAAAATGTGTCTTAACTCTTTTATTAATAAAATAAAATTTTCTTTAAGAACATATAACAATTTTATAGTTTTCTAAAAGGTATCTTTACGCAGAACTCTTGGGCGTAAAAAACTTGTCCTATTTTTTGAAAATGTTGCCACTGCGTCCTTCCGAATATGACCTATTTTTTATCAAAACTTCAACTTTGGGCGACATGTTCTAAAATCCCAAAGCTGGGATCAGAAAAGTGAAAGCAGTTTTGGAAACCTCAATATGTTTTCTATTTACTCCAAAAGTATTTTCCCAGCCCTGAAAGAAATGTGGACCCTATGGGCAAAAATGTAAAAAATCCCATTTTTGGGATTTTCATTCCTATTTTTGGGAATTGCGGGATGCCCTTTGACCTTTTCATTTTTTTTTTGGCATTTTCTTATTTGAAATGACAAATTTAACAAGCGTTGAAAATTTCATTGAGTTTTGTTCATGAATAAAGATTTTGTCATATATTACATATTTGTTTAATTTCTAAAACTATGATTTATATCAAAATTTTAATAGGGTCGCAGATAGCTACAACAATTTAGTCCATATTTATCCCTTAATATCATTTTTTAGTTAGATATGGAAATTCTCGACCCTTTACAAAAAATTTCAAGCCAATATCTCAATTACATTCAAAAATATGTTCATTTAAACCTGTGTCCTTTAATTTCATCTTTTTCATATTCTAGTATTAAGTATGACAGAACATACATTTGGTGTTGAATAAAATATTTGGACAATTTTTAAAAATTATTTAGTTAATTATTTTATTAAAGACTATAAAATTGTATATACAATAAAAAAATTATAATTTTATTATGAGCCACGCACAACAACACCTAAATCACCCCACACAAACCACCTTTCCCGCCCACCGAAACATAAAACACAATTTAATACAATATCATCAGTTAGTATAATAGCTATTTTTATTTGAACTGTTTATCTTAAACATAATACAATTAATTCTTACAACCTACTTATATAGTTAATTCCTAACACTACATATTTTCTATAAAATAATCTGTCATATCGGTATACATATCCAGAAGGTAATATAAGTACTTTAAATCTTCCTTGTTTTGAGATGATAGAGTTTCATAACAAATCCATCTTTTTCGCATAGTTGAAAGAACAGGATCAAAAGATAGAAGTAAAATATTAAAAATATCTTCATTCTGTGATTGCCTGGAGCATTTTGTTGAGCTGAAT
The DNA here is from genome assembly GCF_015586225.1 of Lucilia sericata. Classification (NCBI taxonomy): domain Eukaryota; kingdom Metazoa; phylum Arthropoda; class Insecta; order Diptera; family Calliphoridae; genus Lucilia; species Lucilia sericata. The sequence goes on from NW_023994474.1 coordinate 30,352, forward strand.
AGTTGAACATGCTTAAAATCTCGATTCCTCGCTTCCTGGGCTTCTTCTGTTAACTCTCCAAGTGGAAGAATATTCGATTCAATTATTATTTGAACATGACACAATACTTTGTGTACTGTTGGTGTTAGTTCCCTCCATGGGTACAGAGATACAAGTAATTTAGAAATTTCAGATATATATTCCCCAAATCGATTTCCATTAATTTTATGTTTACTATTCAGTGCCATTAAAATAGTGTTAACTCTTCGAAGCAACTCCTTGTCGATTCCAGTTATTTTTGAAGTAATTTCAAAATCACGAAAAAACCTTCTCGCCGTATTACCATTTGTACTACCGCAACTTGGAAGTGGTTTGTCGATGTTTAATCCCATCTGAACTTTAAATTCTTCTTGGATTCTGCTTTTTTCCGCAGCTCTCAGTTCTTTCAATTCTTCATTATTTTTTGTTGATTTAGTAAGATTCTCTGGCACACTTCTATATTTGAGGTCGTATGCTATGTGAAAAAAGTAATCCAAAAATCGTATTCTGGCATGAAGTGGTGAAATTCCGAAAGACAGGACTTCTTCATTAATACTTCTGCTTTTGTTTATATTTGAGAATTGCGACTTTTTCTCATTACATATTGAGCATCTCCAGAAGGAAGAAGTTTCTGTTATGGCATTGCTGACCTTTCCATCAATCATTGTTAAGCTTAGCTGATATGATACGTTAATAGAGAATTCCTTTATTTTTATGCAAATGGGCTCCAGTGCATTTATTTCATCTTTTAAATATTCCACTAAATCTTTTGTTGTTTTCTTTGACTCCTTTATATATTCAAATCCAATGGGTCTACAAAAAATTTTTGAACCCGGAGTTGTATTGATCCATATATCTTCAAATGAATTTCCGATGCTTGACGATGATGGATTAAGGGAATATGAACGAATTCGTAATGGCACACAGAAAAAAATATGCACATTTTTTTTCTTAACAATCGTTTGCTTAAATTTAATTTCGATTTTTATAAAAATTTTTATTTGGTTTTATAACGAATTTGTTTGATTTTCACGCAGAAGGAAAATATTTTCTAACAAACACTTTATTGAAACAAATTTAATTTTCAGTAAATATTTTTACTGGTTCAATAAATGTTTTTGTTTGAGTTTTATTTATATGTCAGCATATGGAATACAACAATAAAACTAGTTTTGGAATGTACTAAAATGAATTGATATAATTCTTACTTGGTTTATAACATTTAATGTATAAGTGTTTCAGTTTTCACAGTACACATAATAGTTTCTAGAATGTGAAATAAATTTGTTGTAAGTATATAAGTACTTTTTTCTACAAATTTTAATTTTATAGAATTAGTAAAATTTTTGTTAAAATTCAATATATATTTTTTAACAAAATTTTTATAGATTCAATAAGGAATTTTGTGTATTATTATTGCCAAAATACAGATAAAATAATTGCTTGAATTTCAGTACAAATACAAATAATTTCCGTTATTGTTTAAGTAAAATAATTGTTTGGAAATGTTGCGAATATTTATTAATGTTTTTCGTAAATAGTATATTATTTTAATAAGAAAAATCCTGAAATTTTTTCAATAAAGAATTTACGAATTTGAGTACTTGATTTTACGAATTTCGTGATAGGTCCTATTTTAGTTAAAAAAATACTTGGCTTTATGAATTTTTTGTTTGATTTTGAATTTCATTTTTTTCTGTGCACTAATGATGACCTAAATACACTTTTGTAGTCTGCTAATATCCGACTTCCACAAGCTTGTTTGTATTCTGGAAGTGCTGATAAACCGTCACATCCCCACTTACATATTAAGACAACATCACAGTTATGAATTTTCCTTAGTTGGTCTTCTGAAAAGTCTGACACAATTCTTGATGCTGTGTTTTCGAGCAAAGATGATATATGAATACAAGCTTCCACATCATTAACTTTAATGTAATCTTCATTTTAGATTTATTAAATATGGTACTTAAAATAGTCTTTAATAAAATAATTAACTAAATAATTTTTAAAAATTGTCCAAATATTTTATTCAACACCAAATGTATGTTCTGTCATACTTAATACTAGAATATGAAAAAGATGAAATTAAAGGACACAGGTTTAAATGAACATATTTTTGAATGTAATTGAGATATTGGCTTGAAATTTTTTGTAAAGGGTCGAGAATTTCCATATCTAACTAAAAAATGATATTAAGGGATAAATATGGACTAAATTGTTGTAGCTATCTGCGACCCTATTAAAATTTTGATATAAATCATAGTTTTAGAAATTAAACAAATATGTAATATATGACAAAATCTTTATTCATGAACAAAACTTAATGAAATTTTCAACGCTTGTTAAATTTGTCATTTCAAATAAGAAAATGCCAAAAAAAAAATGAAAAGGTCAAAGGGCATCCCGCAATTCCCAAAAATAGGAATGAAAATCCCAAAAATGGGATTTTTTACATTTTTGCCCATAGGGTCCACATTTCTTTCAGGGCTGGGAAAATACTTTTGGAGTAAATAGAAAACATATTGAGGTTTCCAAAACTGCTTTCACTTTTCTGATCCCAGCTTTGGGATTTTAGAACATGTCGCCCAAAGTTGAAGTTTTGATAAAAAATAGGTCATATTCGGAAGGACGCAGTGGCAACATTTTCAAAAAATAGGACAAGTTTTTTACGCCAAAGCGTTCTGCGTAAAGATACCTTTTAGAAAACTATAAAATTGTTATAAGTTCTTAAAGAAAATTTTATTTTATTAATAAAAGAGTTAAGACACATTTTTTGCAAAAAAACGGCAAAAATCTAAATTTTTTTGAATTTTTAAATTAAAAAATGTATATTTTTGGATCTGTAAATGATATTGATCAGAAATTTTTTGTATATTATTGGAAATTTTGTTGTCTAACTAACAAGAAAAAATTGAGTCCATTTGGTCCAAAATTACGCCCGGTATTCAAAAAAAGGCGGACCAAGGTATGGTAAATTTTGTATCACTAAATTTTTAAATGCCTATAACTCGGATATTATAAGAGATAAGTAGTATGTCCAAGCATGTTTTTTCAAGATCTCGTCGAGCGCTTTCACAAAATATAAAAATCTTTGTATTTAGGTGAAAAACAAAAAAATGGCACGAGTTTAAAAATTTTACATGTCGTAGGTACCCTACTTTGAGCCGCCACAGCGCCGTCCCTGGGGCATCTGCAGGGTTCATCTTCAAAACTTAAACTCGAATACTCCTTGGCTACGCTCACGCCAAATTTTATCCCGATCGGATCAGCCGTTTAGAAATGCCAGATTTATTTCCAAAAAATTTCCATTCTGCCCCACTGTGCATTGTAAGAAGTTCTGGTTTGGTTAGATTTCGTCCGACTTGGGAAACTGTTAGGAGTCGATTGTTGTATTGTTTTTCTACTGTTAATTATGCCCTGTCCATAGTGTTTATAATTGGAGTTCTGATGTTGAAAGTTATTTCTATTACAATTAAAAGAATTATTTCCATTATAACTTTCACTTGGTCTATACTGGAAACTATTACTTGTTTCGACTCTTTTCAAATAACCATTAGGATATTTATTTAACTTTGACTGTTGCCTATTGTCGTTTTGTTTCCTATGGTTAAAGGAAATTGCTCTTATATCGTCTAATAATTTAAGTCTTGTGTATTTCAGAATAATGTCGGTCAAAGTCTCATGTTGTGATATGTGTGCCCTAATAGGTCCTTCTATTTTTTCTAGTAATATATCTACCAGATCCCTATCGACACTCTCTGGCCTATATATAGATGGTTTGAATGGATCCCCTAAGTATATGTCGTTTATTTCGAATTTAGCTTTTTCAAATACATTAAATAATTCATTTAGATTCCTTTTATTGTTCGGCAGTGATTGAAGATTTCCGCATAGGTCCTTCTCGGTTGGTACTCTTGCAGAATCCTTGTTTTAATATCCTCCCAGGAGGCATTGTTTGGTAGTTCTCTCATCCTTCTACCAGCATTTCCGAGGATTTTTTCGTCCGCCACAATCCTGATGCAGAATTGAGCCAAAGTCTCATTGTTTCCGCAGAGAGCAAGGTTTGACTCAACGGCATGTATAAGTGCTCTTGGGCTATGCCTTTCGTCAAGAGGCTTTAAACGCCGGAACTGCTCGATGACGTCTGCTACGAAACTGTCATAACAGCATCAATGTAGAAAATTTCATTAATGATATATGAAATAAATTTCAATTTTTAATTTTTTTTGGTATACACAATTTTTCTTTCAGTGCAGTTCTCTTTCTCTGCAACGCTCATTAATGGCTTAAAAATACGAGTGTAGCAATGAAATTCGACACAAATAAATTTAATACGAACCAAATTCTGTCCTACCAAATTTTATGAGGATCGACCCATAATTGACCCTACCCCCCTATATAAGGTCCCCTTCAGAAAATTACTTTAACCCTTATAACTGGCTTAAAAAATACGAGTTTATAGATGAAATTCGACATAAGTAAGTTTCATTCGAGTCAAACGAGGTTTGATGGTGGGTATATAAGATTCGGCAAAGCCGAATATAACACTCTTACTTGTTGTGTGTTTATTTCGTTTAGCGTTGTTATTGTTCATTATGTTTTGCTATTGCTATAATAATGATATAGTCGGGAAAATGAATTTTTAAATACACTATGGTGAAAGATTCGGCACAGCCGAATATAGCACTCTTACTTGTTTTTATTTTCTGATGTTCTTCAGAACATCCTCTTTTATTTAATTGAAGACTAAAAAACTTAATATTTAATTTTTATTTAAATTAAACTAAGCAACGAAGACTTTTTATGCTTATGTTGCTATCTAGCAAAGTGTGGGAAAATAAACAAAAAGTGTAATTTAAAACTATTAAATTTCCCTACACTTTACTAGCCATCAGTATTACTTATGGGGATCAGAATGTAACTCACACGTTAAAACGAAACAATAGAAATTCACGAAATTTACCCAAAATATTCTTTATTATCCGGTACAGTTTGGTATTGACAACCAGTAAAGTCGGTTCACGACGTAAAAAGTTATGAGTACAAATTTCAGACTACCTCAAAAAAAAAAATAACGTTATTTTTCCCAATTCTTAAGTAGTTTTCTCAGAAACTGCCAAAGATATTTCGTTGAATTTTGTCGCACATCAAGGGATCAAGTATGTTCAAACTCATAACAATTGATCCAATATTTCCCATAACCCCCATACAATTCCCGGAAATTAGTTTATCGTTAATAATTCCCTCAAATATATCGGTATCAACACAAAATTTTATACATACAAATATAATATGAATAGAAATCATACTACCAACGTAGATCTCAGTCGGGCCACAACTGGTCATAGCTCCCAAATAAGGTCCACTTCCAAAAATCACCTAACCGCATATATTTCATTGATAAATAAAGCTTTTGTGATAAAATTCGTGGTGAATATGTTTTGTGTACATACAAATCATTCTACAAAAATTATTTTCGGATCGGTCCATTATTGGTCATAGCTACCATATAAGGCTCACTTCCGAAAATCACTTAAATGCACATATTTAATTGTAAAAAAGGTATCTTGATAAAATTCGACACAAATTTGTTTCGTCTATATATGAATCACTCTACTAAATTTTATTTCGAGAGGACCATAATTGGTCATAGCTCCCATATAAGGTCCACTTCCGAAAATCACTTAAACGCATATGTTTCATTGATAAATAAGGCGATAGCTTTATTTCAACTTGAATATGTTTTGTGTATATATAAATCATTCTACCAATTTTTCCGGATCGGTCCATTGTTGGTTATAGCTCCCGTATTAGGCCCTCTTCCGAAAATCATTTAAACTCACATATTTCATTGTCAAATAAAGCTATCTTCATAAAATTCGACACAAAAATGTTTTGTGTACATACAGATGATTCACTCTACGAAATTTTTCTGGAGAGGGCCGTAATTGGTCATAGCTTAAACGCACATTGAAATCAAAGTCATCGGGATTAAATTCGACATAAATGTGTATCTTGTATATATAAATCGTTATACGGAATTTTACTTCTGTAAATCACTTAATACCACTTAATTCATTATTTATTGATTTTATCCAGATAAAATGACATGAGTATGTTTGTGTATAGATAAATCATTATATTAAAATGTTTGCAACTGGCCTATGAATATAAAATTTTATGAACCTAAGCAAAATTAGTTCCACATATGCATAAATGTTAGTACCCTCACTACGGAAACAAAAATTTTGTCAAGTTATCTAAAAATTAGATAGTTAAATGGGTTTTAATAAAAAGTAGCTTGCTGGTGGAGGGTATTTAAGATTAGGCATAGCCGAATATAGCACTCTAACTTGTTTTGTTTGTTTGTTTGGATTTTATAGACAGCTAAACGGCTGGAGCGATTAATCTTCATAGTATCTTCCTGTACGTTTGGAAGGAACTATATGCTACTTTTTACTTCAAAATTTAACGTGGGCGACGTGCCACGCCCATTTACAAAATAATTATAAAAGTCGCTTATCTCAGAAACTGTAAGAGCTGGAGTCCTCAAATTTTGTATGGACAACATTAACATCCATATGAATACATGGGAATGAAATTAGCAGCCTAGATACAGTGGGCGTGGCACCTCCCATATAAAGAAAATCTTAAATTAGTATATCTGAGAAAATTTCACAGCTAGAATCCTCATTTTTTCGGAGGAACTTTAGTATCAAATTGAATGTTTAGGACAAAAATGGGCTGACTAGCAACTTTTAGGCAGTCTTGGTATCTCCCATATGAATTAAGTACAAAAATTCGTGTATCTGGAAAGCTGATAGAGCTAGAATCCTCAATTTTGCACGAAGAACTCTGACATTCAATAGGGGCTTGGCACCTTCCATATAAATTAATTGCAAAAATTCGGTTATCTGGGATACTGTAAGAGCTAGAATCTTCAAAATTCGTAAAGGAAGTTTTTTAATTATTACAACTTTAGGATAGCAAAACCCACTTTGACACTTAGACATATGACGATAAAGAAAATACTTAAATTAATGTATCTTTGAAACTAAAACAGCTGGGGTCTCAAATTTTGTGAAAGTCACTGTAGTAAGTATTCATATTATTATTTAGAGCAAATGACCAAGATCTGCAACGTGAAATGGGTTGCAGATCTTCTCAAATGTTGTGAAAGTCACTGTAGTAAGTATTCATATAATTATATAGAGTAAATGACCAAGATCTGCAACGTGAAATGGGTTACAATCCACAAGATTTTGAGAACTTGGTGGCAGAAAATTTACCGCATCTACAACCAGAGAAAAACCTTTCTCATCTCATTGATTTTAGCTAAGTTCGATCACAAAAGAATATTGCCTTAGCCATTGAGTCATCAGGTATTGCAAATTACCATTGATAACTCAATTTTCTAAGGATTATACATGAAAATTCTTCAATGGGTAAAATCCTGCAAACATGTAAAATAATAGTGTGGGATGAATGCACCATGGCCCACAAAAAATCCCTAGAAGCGCTTGATCGCACTTTAAAGGACATGAGAAGTAATTCTAATTTATTTGCAGGTGCATTAATTGTTTTAGCGGGTAATTTTCGCTAGACACTTCCTGGTTCAACACCGGCTGATGAACTCAATGCTTACCTGAAATCATCATATCTCTGCCAACACGGTCAAACGTTATAATTGCAAAATTTAGGAAATGGAAAAATGCCAATTGACCCAACCTCAAATTGTGTAAAGTTTTGCAGGATCACGCAATCAAAGGAAGAGTTAATAAATTGTGTTTTTCCAAATCTTCAACGTAATTTCAAAAATAGGCAGTGGTTATGTGAGCGTGCTTTACTGACACCCAAAAACATTGACGTTAATTGTATCAATAATATTATTTTGAATAGAAACTTTTGCAGGATCACACAAAGGAAGAGTTAATAAATTGTGTTTCTCCAAATCTTCAACGTAATTTCAAAAATAGGCAGTGGTTATGTGAGCGTGATTTACTGGCACCCAAAAACATTGACGTTAATTGTATCAATAAAATTATTGTGAATAGAATCAATAGTATTTTAAAAACATATAAATCCATCGATACTCTTACAAATAATGATGATGTCGTCAATTACCCTGTAGAATTTTTGAATGCACTTGATTTAGCAGGCGTTCCACTCCACGGACTGAAGTTAAAAATTGGCGTTCCAATTATTTTATTGCGAAATATTGATCCACCACGTCTTTGTAATTGTACTTGATTAACAGAAATTAATGGACAACTTATTCGAAGCAGCGATTATAACTGGCCAATTTAAAGGAACGGATGTCTTACTACCTCGGATACCTCTGAAACCTTCAGATTTGTATATCTACGTGCCTGAGGGGTAAACGAAAAATATTGTATATCCAAAGGCTTTAGAATAGGAAATAATTATTAAGAAAAATTTTAATTGTAAATATTAATTATTGTAAATTTTATTTTAAGGAATAAGAAATAATATACATAAATATCAATAAAATACTTTAAATATCAAACTTTCTTTGTCTTACTACTTTATGGTTTTGGATAGTGACAAACAAATATTAATAAAATTTTCCTAAACAAAAAATTTATTTCAATATATTTTGAATATTTTTTATTTTATATCGACAGGAGTAGCAAAGTACGACGGGTTTAGCTAGTTTTGTATAAAACTCATAAATTAAGCAATAACAAGTTAGAGTGCTATATTAGGCTGAGCCGAATCTTAAATACCCTCCACCAGCTACTTTTATAGTAATACTTATTTAATTGATAAAATATTTGTAGAAATAAGTTTTCTCGTGTCTTTTAATAGAAAATCCCCAAGATTTAAATAGCCTAAATCTTCTAGAAATGCAAGATTTATTGAACATTACAAACCATTTGTTTGCATATTTTGATAGCGCCCTAAAATATTCTTTAGCGATATTTAATAATTTGCATGTACATATGTGAAAGATTTAAGGAAATTCAAATATATTATTGTACACATATTGTTTTTACTAAACTAATTTTAATAAAGATAATGCAACTAGTTAAATACGTTTCAAGTGATTTTCGGAACGAGCCTAGTATGGGAGATCTGACCGATGGTAACAAATACTTACAGCAACATCGGAAGGCCACCATTTAGTAAAAAATATAAATAACATTTCTGTGTACAGAAGTACTATTTGTGCCAAATTTTCTACGGATATCATTATTAGGTAATGAGTGTTGCCAAATCTTATATGGATATCTTAATTTAATAATGAGTTATATGCGTTTAAGTGATTTTCGGGAGGGGACCAAGTATGGGGGCTATGACCAAATATGGACCGATCGTGAATAAATTTTTAAATTACGTTTCTGTCTGGACGAATTGTCTAAAATTTAAATTATTTTGTTGTTTCTTCTTATACCCTCCACCACCATCAGTGGTGATAGAGGGTATATATAACTTTGTCATTCCGTGCGTAACACTAAGAAATATTAATCTGAGACCCAACAAAGTATATATATTCTTGGACCTTATGAAATTCTGAATCGATCTAGCTATGTCCGTCTGTCTGTATAGAACATTCTCACGTCAACACGAAGCAAAAATTAACGAAATTCGCCCAAAATATTTATTACTTTCCTAGGCAATGTGGTATTGAAAATGAGCAAAATCGGTTCACATCGGGAAAAGATATGAATCAAAATTTAAAAAAACTCCGAAAAAAGTACGCTTTTTACACATTCTAATGTAATTTTCTAAGAAACTGTGCACTTTACTTTCATAAAAATCATAACACATTTGTTTCTACATGAAAGCTTGATTTCTAGTGAAATGTACATATACATATACAAATGTACATATTCCCGGAAAATGAGTTTATTGTTAATGACTTTCGTTAGAATCATCACTTAAACGCACAAAACTCATTACTAAATTCAAATATCCATACAAGATTTGGCAAAAATATTGATTTTATATACAGATATGATACAGTACAATTTTTTTGGATCGATCCACAATTGATCATAGCTCCCATACAAGGTCCCCTTCAGAAAATCACTTAAACGCACATAACTCATTACCTAATAATGATATCCGTACAAAATTTGGCACAAATGTTACTTCTGTACACAGAAATGTAATTTTAAAATTTATTCACGATCGGTCCATATTTGGTCATAGCCCCCATACTAGGTCCCCTTCCGAAAATCACTTAAACGCAAATAATTCATTACTAAATTAAGATATCCATGGAACATTTGGTAAAAATATTGCTTTTGTATGCAGATATGACACTGTCAAATTTTTTTCGGATCGGTCCACAATTGGTCATAGCTCCCATACAAGGTCCCCTTCAGAAAAACACTTAAACGCACATAACTCAGTACCTAATAATGATATCCGTACTAAGTTTGGCACAAATGTTACTTTTGTACACAGTGGTTGTTGTTGATAATGTTGGGGTTGTTGTTGGTACTGCTGCTGTTGTGGCTGAACATAATGCTGTCGTTGTTGTTGGTGCTGTGCGCAGCAATGATGTTGTTGTTGGGGTGGAGGACTTTCAATCTTCAATATTTTGGAGGACTTTCAATCTTTTGGACTTCGTTGCCTTGGGTTGGATGTTTATGGGCCGCGTGTTTGGCCCTTTTATGCCGGTGATAGAGGGCATGATGTTCTGATATGCACTCGATGCACCGCTCTCTGCTGGTGCATATGTCTTTCATGTGTGAGTGAGCCAGGCAGTTGAAACAATAGCGGTACTTCTTCACCGTTTCCTACCAATCCCCCACCGACATCATCCTAAATTTCGGGCATTTCCCCAAGGCATGCTCCTTTTTGCATATACGGTAGTCCCGAAAGATCTCATCACTGGAAGTTTTACTCCAGCTGTGCCGGCGGCCCCAACAGGTTTGCGGTGGATTTCTAGGCGGCGGTTCACAGTCGACATTTTCTAGGGGTAGAAATAAAGGGAGAAGAAAAAATCAAATTAGTCAGTTTCTAACTTTGGCAAGAGAACAAGCTTTACTATGGGGCGGGTACAATTGCCCGAAGCTGTTCTCACGTCCGCAGTGCGGACCTTGCTGTCATGGCCTACATGGGTCTTCTCTATCCTGCCTAAACGCCTAAACGGTAAATTATATTGACCCCAGGTCATTTTCTGACTGGTGCTCCTATCAGAAAATGACCTGGGGTTAAAGGGACTAAATCGAAGGGATCTTCGCTCACTGCGGTTAAGGGTCTTGAGTTTAGGTTCCTTGTTGAAAACTCCTCAAAGGTAAATTTTTGCATTCCAGCAATTTTGCGAAAATGAGTTTTTACACTCTTAACGCCGGATTCCCATGAGGAGCACCAGGGGGGATAAAATGCCATTCAACTGGCTAAAGCTATTTCGTACAAGTAGTTCTTCTCTTAATTAGGGTAAAAACTGTTTTCAGTCTACTTCGAGTAAATTAGCAGCACCGACAAATGCAGTTCCGTTATCCGAGTAAATTTCTTAGAACTTAGACGGGAGAAAAAACGGGCAAAAGCACCAAGAAATGTTTCGGACGACATATCACCGGTTGCCTCTAAATTAATCGCTTTTGTGGCGAAGCAAGCAAAAACGAGGACATAACCATTAGTTATTCGCAACATCAACCAATGTAGGATTTTATGTCGAACGGACCTGCGAAATCTATATCGGTATGGTTAAACGGTCTCGTAAGAGAAGCACGTTCAGGAGGTAAAGCAGCCATAATCTGCTGACCGGTTTTCTTTCGATATATAGTACATTCCTTGCAATTGAAAATGACTGTACGAATTAGATTTTTAACTTGAGGACCCAAAACTTATTTCATACTAATCTGAGCATTAATGAATGGCTGAGCATTAATGAATGGCTCAACAAACAAACGGGTAAGTCGGGCTGCATAAGGCAGAATTTTAGGGTAACGCTCATCGTACGTTAAGCCAGGGATCGAGTTAATCGACCATTGATTCGGAGTAAATTACTCTTAGACGAAATGGGTTTACCTTTCGAGAGTAGCGAATATTCGGGAATATAATTCTTTTGACATACTAGAACCTATCGATCTCGAGTAAATTTCATTTCTGACTGGGTTAAATCTAAGGTGTTGTACAAGCATTTTCTGTTTTTTAAATATTGTAAACACCTGAACCAATACGAAATAATTCGAATTGCATGGGGTAAATCTGAGAAACGTCCCAGTATGTCAAATGTTGGTTCACTATGAACAGAAAAAGATTGAACTTCTACGTGCTGATGTTCGGTAACGATATTTTGTGGCCAGTACTCTCGACCATGCCACCATAAAGAGTTATCAACTAAATATTGAGCAAGACTTGCGAGATCTGCAGGGTTATATTTGGAATCAACAATTTTCGTTACCAACTTTCTTTACGATTAGGGCAACTCTGTTTTTGACAAAGGTTGACCAATGACACGGGGGGTTTTTTGAGATGAAACTATAGTAGAATCAGTCCACAGATAAATCTCCCTCTATATTTAATTGACAACACAATATGGTGTCCCGTGGACCACTTTTCTTGGAGGAATACCTATGTATCAAACGATCCGTTTTAATGTACTAAATACGACAAAAATTTTTTTTTTTTGAAAAGGTCCTCGGTTTTCTACCTGCGGTTGATAATCTTGATCTCTGTACAATATGTTCAAAAAATTTTATACAATCTTTTCGAAATAGGTGTCAAAAATTTCGTAATTTTGAGCTTATCGCCGGAAAAAAAATAAAAAATTTTGTTAGTGTATTTCTGGCCGGTAAAACAACTTTTAGTGTGTTATAAGGGGCATATAATTTTCAAACAAATCTAAAAAATTCTGAAATGGACTAAACCAAACGCCTAACTATTTTTTAAACATTTTTCTGTATAAGCAAAAAATTAGGACAATTTTGACACGTATTTCGATAAAAGGCGAAAATAATATGCCTCTCCAACCCACTAAAAATCAATTTTATTGACCACAAATACTCTAAAACAAGTTAGAGTGCTATATTCTTAAATCTTAAATAGCAAGTTACTTTTTATTAAAACCCATTTAACATCTAATTTTTAGATAAGATGACTTCATATAGGAGCTACAACCAATTACGGGCCTCTCCAGAGAAATTTCGTAGAGTGATTCATATGTATGTACACAAAACATATTTGTGTCGAATTTTATGAAGATAGCTTTATTTAACAACGAATTATGTGAGTTTAAATGATTTTCGGAAGAGAGCCTTATATGGGAGCTATGAGCAATAATGGACCGATCCGGGGAAAAATTGGTAGAATGATTTATTCGTATACAAAACATATTTAAGTTGAATTTTATACCTATAGCTTATTTATCAATGAAACATTTGCGTTTAAATGATTTTCGGAAGTGGACCCTATATGGGAGCTATGACCAATTATGATTTCTATTCATATTATATTTGTATGTACAAAATTTTATGTTGATACCGATATATTTGAGGGAGTTATTAACGATAAACTTATATCCGGGAATATACACCTTTGAAATATTGGATCAATTGTTATGAGTTTGAAAATACTTGATCCCTGGCACAAAATAATAATGTGTGACAAAATTCATCAAAATATCATTGGTAGTTTCTGAGAAAACTACTTAAGAATTGGAAAAAAAAAAACGTTATTTTTTCGAGGTAGTCTGAAATTTTTAATCATAACTTTTTACGTCGTGAAACGGTTTTACTGATTTTTAATACCAAACTGAACCGGATTATAAGGAATGTTTTGGGTGAATTTCATGAATTTTTATTGCTTCGTTTTAACGTGAGCGTGTTTTACACAGACAGACGGACGGATGGACGGACAGACGTACATAGCTAAATCGACTCAGAATTTCATAAGGATCAAGAATATATATACTTTGTTGGGTACCAGATGAATATTTTTTGGTGTTACACACGGAATGACAAACTGATGGCGGTGGAGGGTATACAAATTTAAGATTATTTTTCCCGTAATCAACAGAAAATTACGGAATTTTTGAGACCCATTTCGAAAAAATCGAAGATATTTTATTTTTCAAAAATTATACCGAGTCCAGGATGTTCAATCGCTGGTAGAAAACTGTGGACCATTTAAAAAAAATATATTAAAAAAGCTTTTCCTCGGGACACTCTACTACACAAGGATTCTACCATATTCGTCATTAAAGCCGCTACACAAAGTTCTAAACGGGGTAATGTTTCAAACTTTACAGGAGCTACCTTCGTCTTTGCAGAGAGTAAATGTGAAGTGATTTCATTCGAAGCAATACTTCGAACGTAAAGAGCAGCGCCATAAGCCTTCTCTGACGCATCAGAGAATGCATGAAGTTCAATATCATAACTCGGGTGAAAATTAACCCATCTTGGAATGATAATTTTCTCAATATTCGAGCAATCATTTAAGAATGAGTGCCATTGCAGGGTGAAGCGTTTTAAACATCCCAATCTGTCTTGTCTTTCCATATTTGTAGCATTATAATTTTAGCAACAATGATTTTTGTGGATAGCCAAGCGGTGGTGTCAAATAGCTTAGCTATTTCTGACAAGGCAGCACGATATTCCGGCATGGCTGCGATATGAATCGGAAGTAGAAACTGTCAGTTTCTGTACTCTATCGCAAGCCTAGGGTTTTTGTTGTACTAGCATCTGAAATTTTAAGAAGGCTGCATCAAGCAGATTGTCACGGTGTAAATCTTCTAAGAGACGTATGTAATTGGCAGTCCATTTTCTTACATCAGATTCGGGATAACAGCGGTACAAGACCCGTTGAAATTATGTCTGTTCGGGATGAATTAAAATTTGGCGATACATTTTCTCAATGTCAGCGTTAAAAACATAACGAAAGTGTCGCCATTAGAGAATTAAGAGCGTTAGGTCTGCCTGTAAAATAGGACCGGGGTACAAAACATTGTTAAGGCTTGTGCCATTAGAGGGGGGGTTCGAGGCATTAAATACCACACGAAGTTTAGTGGTCACACTATCGGGTTTAAACACTGCATGATACGGTGAATAATAGTCGCATTTAAACTCGGTGGGGGGGGGTTGTTAACTGCTCTGATATGTCCCATTTCGAAATACTCTCTAACTAGCTGCGTGTACCCCGCGTTGCCCGGTTTTCTTCGAAAATTAAAAAGAATATTTTTCTATCTGTAATGACTATACTTTTTTTAAATAGATGTCAAAATTTAGCTTATAATGATAAAATAGTTATTATATTTTTCCGCATTTTGTTTAATACTTAGTCAGTTTCTGGACCAAAAAGTCCTTTAAAAATTTACAAATTGATAATGAGCTTAAATTAGGAAATTTTGACTAATTTGTAGACAAATTTAAGAAACTTTTTTCGAGAAATTATACTGAAATCAGCATTTTCAATCACTGGTGGGGAACTAATTACACTTTCAAATTAGTTAGTTAGTTAGTTTGAAAGGAGGATGTACATATATACATCAAATCCGAAGAAATACACCTAGGCCTCTATCGGGCCTGTTGTGCGCTCCTTAACCAGTGCCTCAGGTGGGAATCGAACCCACCACCTCCGGTCTACACTAACCACTAACCCACCGGAGGCCACAATTACACTTTCAAATTAGTTGTTTTAATTTTTCCACGTGCAGTAGATTTTAAGAACTGTTCAGTTTAAATTTGGTCACACTTTACTTTGAATTGTAGTGCCCCTGGTTTAAAGAGGCAAAGGGCTTCGGGGCATTTTATTAACTACAAAAATACGTACCATTAAGCATACAAAATTTTAAGCGATTTTCTTGCTATTTGAAAAATTACATGCAATTGAAGAAAATCTGAAACGATTATGAAAAATTCTGGACAAAATCATGAAAAATTTGGGCTCATTGCTAGATTTCAAAATTCTTAAAAAAGAACAAAATTACTGTCCTAGGAAAATATGAAGAGTCCTTGAATTTTGACAGAGAAAACAAAACAACTCTTAATTTGACAAACAATTTCGAGTTGTTCATTAAAGAGTAAAACCACCGTTTTTGTCTCAAAAGTATGTTTAAAATTATTATTTTTATTCATTAGCTTTTATGCATCCACACTTAAGTTTTGGCTGGATTTAGACAACACTTATTAAATCCGAAGAAATAAAGGTTACACCTATTAATATGCCGAATTTTAAAATAAATCGGTTAGTAGTTATGTAGTAAAGAGTAAAAAGGTTCTAATATATATTTATTATTAAATACATATTATACGTTTTGAAGATGAAATGTTTCGTACTGTTCATTCCACAACATTCATTATAATAGTTTTTATGAAAATCGGATCAGTAGTTTTTTGTATGCCTGAACGTAAAGTTGGTTTAAAAATTGTTTTACAAAAAGTTGGTGTAAAAAGGGGCATGGCGTCCAATCCAGATACTGAGGTCAGACCTATTGGTATACCAAATTTCATGTAAATCGGTTCAGTAGTTTTCTGTAAGTCTCGAATAGAAATTTTGTATGACAATTATATGGAAAAATGTGAGAATAAGAGGAATCGTGACGTCAAATCATGATTTTATATAGCATATTGTTCCACTTTAGAATAGAACTATTAGTGTTCTAAATTTCATTAAATCGATTCAGTAGTTTGTCCGTGAAAGCGTAACAAACAGACATTCTCTTTCATATAATTATAGGATAATATATAGGTAAGGATAATTTTATAAAAAGTAGGCGTAGAAAGGGGTGTGGCATCGGATCACTATCTTATATATAGCCTAAAGTTCTTTCCAAGCTTATAACAATCGGTATGCAAAATTTCAGGTAAATCGGTTTAGTAGTTTTTGCATATTGTGATTGGAAAATTGGTGTAATAATGGTTTTACAAAAAGTGGGCGTAAAAAGGGCAGTGGAATCCGATCAAGATCTTATATAACCTATTGTTCCTTTTGGGGCTAGACCTATTAGCGATCCAAATTTCATGGAAATCGGTTCAGAAGTTTTGCCGTGAAAGCGTAACAAACAGTCTGTTTTATATATATATAGGATTACCGTATCATACTGTGATTTTAAATCAGCGTAAACTGGGACAGAGAATGAGTCGAGAATCTCCTAATGTCACTTCATTAAGAAATTTCCGACAAAAGGGGAGTGAAACTATATAACCGCCATCGGGGTTCCTAAATGTAGTAGTCCGGTAAAGTTCTTCACAATATTCCTCAGTTTCCGACAACTGTGTCGCTTGTGAACTTCTTCAAGTTCCCTAAACCGAGCAAGTTGAGCATTCAGCTTCACTGAACCCCCTTATACTATCACGATGCAATAGTATAAGGGGGTTCAGATTGAAAAACTTCACCAGTTACTATCCAACCAAAAACTGGTCTCTGGGCGATCAGGTTGCCATTCGGATGCTTTCTGACATCCTAAGTTAAAATTTTTGGATAAACATTTCATTCTAATATACGAGAACACGAGGGCAACCGACCGGTAATCTTTTCGACTACATATGCACAAATTTTCACTTTGAAACTCGGTCTATTGGAGAACCAATAGTAAGAACGCACATAGTCGAGGAATTTCCAGCTAAGCAATACATCATACTAGTAACATTTATCGATGGCACCGAAAATGTTGCTATTGCAAGTATCCTTTGTAATCTCCTACAGATTGCTTGCTGGAATTGGGTTTATATTATGTAGGGTTAGGTTAGACGGGGTTGGAATATGCGGGGGTTGAATTGGTACATTTGTACTACAGTAGTTTTCGTTTATAGTCATCACTGATATAGTCACATTAGTGACATTGTCAATTTTATTAGATTTAAATGTCTCTGTCGATCAATTTCATATAAAAAGATTACTTTATAGCAAGATATAATTCAAATTTTTTGTTTGAAAAAAAAAAAAAAAAAAAATAGAAGATAAAACTGTAACCAACATCCTCAACCTAAAACAGACTAAAAGCGGGCGGGGGAAACAACAATGTAGAAAACCTATAAAAAGATGGTTAATTGCTATTACTCTCAGGGTAGGTCATTACAATTATGCGGTAGCGGGGTAAAAGAACAAGAAATTGTGGGGAGTTAATATAAAGAATATTTCTTTTCTTTTAAGAGAGAGGGGAATGAGGCATGCTTACCTTTTGTTCTGCCGTGCCAATAAGTAAATAGAGTGGAGTTTTGGTTTTTTATTATATTTTAATTATAAAAAACGCGAAACTTAGGTTTAGAACATTCAGTGAATATTTAGAACAAATGACAATTCCATTGTACCGAATACTACTTACTAATTACAAGATTACTTTACAATGTTAAGATAATACAGTTCATTTAATAATTCATAATACTTCAATTTATCTTAAATGCAAATAACCTTATAATAACAATTAATATAAAAATTCAATATAATATAAAATTCATTTTACTAAAAAATAATAATAGAGTGCTATATTCGGCTGAGCCGATTCTTAAATACCCTCCACCAGCTACTTTTATATTAATACTTCTTAATTGATCAAATATTTGTAGAAATAAGTTTTCTCAAATAGAAAAACATCTTAAATCTGTTACAATTCCAAAGTTATTAACATTACATTTTTATACCCACCATCAAAAAAGATGGGGGGTATATTGATTTTGTCATTCCGTTTGTAACACATAGAAATATTGGTCATAGACCCACAAAAGTATATGGGGCATTTCACGTCAAGTGAACCAACTTTTGAAATCGATGTCTTCCGATCGCGATGAAATTTGCACCATAGTTAGTTCTATTGGATAGTAATTCAGACACAATTTTTCAACAAGATCGCTCGTGAACTTTCTAAGTTAGAGGCGGTCAAAATTTGACATTTTGGCCATGCAGGTGTTTTTTCTCATCCATGTAACTTATTACCTATTGTTCTTAGCAAAATGTGTCCCAAATAGTTTATATAGCTATTTATGCAATCTTTCGAAAAAAAATTAAAAAAATTTAATAAAATATTTTTGATTTTTTTTTTTAAATCAAAAACATTTTTGACTTTTTTTTCAAAATAGGCCCTTTTTTATTTTTTTTAAGAAAGCTTAAGTCTTTTCCTAAGCGACCTATATGGTCGCTTAGTGGGATGCGAGTGGGATATCTATCAAAAAAAATATTTTGTAACTCAAGATTTAAAATTTTTGAATTTTTTTGCAAAATCAAAAACTTTGTTGACTTTTTTTAAAAAAATGGACCAATTTTTTAATTTTTTTTTGCTCAGAAGAAAGCTTATGTGTTTTCCTTTAACAACCTTTTTGTCGCTTAGTGGGATGCGAGTGGGATATCTATAAAAAAATGTTTTGTAACTCAAGACATACAATTTTTTACTTTTTTTCCAAAATAGACTCTTTTTTTAAACCTTTAAACCTTAAAAATAAAAACCACAACAACTGACCGATAATAGCCACTGGAGGGGTGCAATATGAGGCCGACCGCTATTAATTTTCCACCCCCAAAATTTGTCTGAGTTTTGTATCTTGCGGCTTTTTTAGTCAATCCTAGAGGTAGTTTTCAGTAATTCCCAGAATGAAGACAGAACTGTTGATGATGATGGTTATTCTAACTTTTCAAATTCAACGAATGAGTGTCGAAACCAATACCATAAGGATGCAGTAGAAGTTCATGAACATATAAAAGAGAAATACAAAACGTCA